>NC_092258.1:16332682-16450438 GCF_036320965.1 Panulirus ornatus | reverse complement strand
TCCATCAGATCGTCGTGCTTCTTTAGGTGTGGTGACCAGACGTGTGTGGCATAATCCAGTTTTGGTCTAATATTTGGAGTGGATAATTTTACCATTATGTTCTTATCCATATACATGAATTCAAATCTTATATTTTCAAGCAGACATTTTGCCAGTAGAGTTTACCCTCATTTTGCCTCCTTCACAATGCTCCTATTATTTAAATCACGTGTTAGGCACAGTGTTGACCCCTGGATGTTTGTCACGTGTAGACTCCAGTAATCTATATCCCGCTATGTAGTGATCACAGTGAGGCCTTTCTCTTTCTCCCATCCTCATCATACTACTCTTCCTTGAAATGTATCTCATCATCCATTTATCATACCTATTTTGAAGTTTCTTCAGGTGCCTCTGTGGGCTGATACAATCATCATCATTCTTTACATCTTCATATCTTGGTATCATTCACATATACCAAGAATAGCAAATGCCCTGCGGCACGCCACCTGTAACTTCAGCCCACTTCGAGGATGCATTTCTTACCTGTGTTCTTTGCTTCCACAACTGTGTCGGTGAATATAGGTGTGTAGCAAGATTGGTATTTAATCATGATAAATACGTCTGAATGAAACACTTTATTGTATATACCATACAATATGCCGATTACTTTGAACCATCATACTGCTGTACAGGCTGCAAATGTCACATGTTGACGATCAGATCAAGAAAGATCAGGTCAAGAGGTCATTCTAGAAAGATCAGGTCATATAGGAGAGGTATGATGTATTATTATGACGATATGTAATCTCTGGTTGAGAACACATCCTCACGACTGTATAATCTCTGACTCGAAAGTATTTCAAACGTTCTCACTAATGAATCACATCAGTACATGTGGCTACGGTCTACAAGAGATGCAGACAGAAATTTACACCAGGAATTTTTACTAAGGTACAAGGAACAAAAGATCATATAGGAATTAGATAAAAGACAGAAATGTTTATCTAATGTCGACAAATCTCCTGTGAACAGAAGATGACAGATTCTATGAAACGAAGAAGGTAATGGTGTGCTCACATGAAGGTCCGTGTCCCTGATGGGTTCTAGCTTGAAGAAGATGGCCCACGGGAGAGTGATGATGAGGGAGAAGGCCCAGATGACGAGGATAATAGTGCGGCAGGTCCTGGAGGTGATCTGGCACCGCATGGGGTAGCAGATAGCTAAGGCCCGGTCCACCGAGATGGCAACCAGCGTGTTGATGGAAGCTGAGACGCTCACCCCTTGAAGGTACGACATGGCCTTGCACACGAAGAGACCCAGCATCCATGCTGCAAAGGAGAGAACCAGACAGCATTAGCCAGAGACGCAGTGTTTAGGCTGCAGCGGAGAGATCCAGGCAATGTTAGCTAGAGACATAGCACCCAGGCTGCAGGGGCGATAACCAGGCAGAATCAGATAGAAACCCATCACCCAGGCTGCTGGGGAGAGAACCGGGTATCAGTAGCTAAGGACGCCTCTCTCTTCTCTTCTCTTTCACTAACAATCTTACGTCTTCATTCCGCCACTCTCCGCCACTCACTACCCTTTTCAATCCGCCCACCTCTCACTTTTCTCATGTCACAGGCATCTTTTGCGCAAGCCATCACCGCTTCCAGAAATACATTCCATTTCTCCCCCACTCCCCTTACTTTATTTGCTCTCACCTTTTTCCGTTCTGCACTCAATCTCTCCGGGTACTTCCTCAGACAGGTCCCCTTTCCAAGGTCGCTTACTCTCGACACTCTTTTCACCCAACATTTTATCTTCCTTTCTGAAAACCTCTTCACCTTCGCCTCCACAAGAAAATTATCAGACATCACTACAGTTACCCCTCTCAGCATATTAACATCCAAAAGTCTCTCTTTCACGCGCCTATCAATTGACACGTAATCCAATAACGCTCTCTGGCCATCTCTCCTACTTACATACGTATACTTATGTATATCTCTTTTTTTAAACCAGGCATTCCTAATCACCAGTCCGTTTTCAGCACACAAATCTACAAGCTCTTCGCCATTTCCATTTACAACACTGAACGCCCCCATGTACACCAATATACACTCAACTACGGTATTACTCACCTTTGCACTCAAATCACCCATCACTATAACCCGGTCTCGTGCATCAAAGCTGTTAACACACTGACTCAGCTGCTCCAAAAAGAGTTGCCTCTCATGATCTTTCTTCTCATGCCCAGGTGCATAGGCACCAATAATCACCCATCTCCATCCACTTTCAGTTTTACCCATTTTAATCTAGAGCTTACTTTCTTAGACTCTATCATATACTCCCACAACTCCTGCTTCAGGAGTAGCGCTACTCCTTCCTTTTCTCTTGTCCTCTCAGCAGCCCCTGGTTATACTTCCAAGATATTCCCAAACTACTTTTCCCCTTTACTCTTGAGCTTCGTTTCACTCAGAGCCAAAACATCCAGGTTCCTTTCCTCAAACACACTACCTATCTCTCCTCTTTTTCATCTTGGTTACATCCACACACATCTAGACACCCCAATCTGAGCCTTCAAGGAGGATAAGGACTCCCCGCATGACTCCCTCTGCATCCCCCTTTAGACAGTTAAATAGACAAGGAGGGGAGGATTTTTTGCACCCCCCCGACACCCGTCTTTTTAGTCGCTTTCTACAATACACGGGGAATGTTTGGGAAGTATTCTTTCTCCTCGATTCCAGATATATATATATATATATATATATATATATATATATATATATATATATATATATATATATATATATATATATATATATATATCTTTTTTTTTTTTTTTTGCCGTTGTCTCCCGCGTTTGCGAGGTAGCGCAAGGAAACAGACGAAAGAAATGGCCCAACCCACCCCATACACATGTATAAACATGCGTCCACACACGCAAATATACATACCTACACAGCTTTCGATGGTTTACCCCAGACGCTTCACATGCCTTGATTCAATCCACTGACAGCACGTCAACCCCGGTATACCACATCGCTCCAATTCACTCTATTCCTTGCCCTCCTTTCACCCTCCTGCATGTTCAGGCCCCGATCACACAAAATCTTTTTCACTCCATCTTTCCACCTCCAATTTGGTCTCCCTCTTCTCCTCGTTCCCTCCACCTCCGACACATATATCCTCTTGGTCAATCTTTCCTCACTCATTCTCTCCATGTGACCAAACCATTTCAAAACACCCTCTTCTGCTCTCTCAACCACGCTCTTTTTATTTCCACACATCTCTCTTACCCTTACGTTGCTTACTCGATCAAACCACCTCACACCACACATTGTCCTCAAACATCTCATTTCCAGCACATCCATCCTCCTGCGCACAACTCTATCCATAGTCCACGCCTCGCAACCATACAAAATTGTTGGAACCACTATTCCTTCAAACATACCCATTTTTATTTTCCGAGATAATGTTCTCGACTTCCACACATTCTTCAAGGCTCCCAGAATTTTCGCCCCCTCCCCCACCCTATGATCCATTCCGCTTCCTGTTTCCATCCGCTGCAGATCCACTCCCAGATATCTAAAACACTTAACTTCCTCCAGTTTTTCTCCATTCAAACTCACCTCCCAAACTGAATGACCCTCAACCCTACTGTACCTAAATACCTTGCTCTTATTCACATTTACTCTTAACTTTCTTCTTTCACACACTTTACCAAACTCAGTCACCAGCTTCTGCAGTTTCTCACATGAATCAGCCACCAGCGCTGTATCCTCAGCGAACAACAACTGACTCACTTCCCAAGCTCTCTTCATCCCCAACAGACTTCATCCTTGCCCCTCTTTCCAAAACTCTTGCATTCACCTCCCTAACAACCCCATCCATAAAACAAATTAAACAACCATGGAGACATCACACACCCCTGCCGCAAACCTACATTCACTGAGAACAATCACTTTCCTCTCTTCCTACACGTACACATGCCTTACATCTCGATAAAAACTTTTCATGCTTTATATATTTTCCAACATATATTAATTATATAATTATATAAATCATTATAATCTATATATATATACAATCATATAATCTATTTTATTTTTTTTTTGCGTCTGTCTCCCGTTTGCAGTTAGCAAGGAAACGACGAAAGAATGGCCCAACCCCCCAACATTTTCTCTCCAACTCGCAATATAAACCACACTTCATGTTACCCCAACGCTCAATGCTTGTCAACCATGACAGCTCGTCACCCTATCCACATCGTCAATTACACCATTCCTTGCACCTCCTTCCCCTGCAGTCAGCCGATACTCAACAAATCTTTTCACTCCATCTTTCACACTCACATTTAGTCTCCCTTTCTCCTCGTTCCCATCACCTCCGCATCCCAATCCTCATGGCAATCTCCTCACATTTCTCTCCATTGACCAAAACCATTCAAACACAACCTCTCACTCTTCACCACGCTCTTTTTATTTCCACTCAATCTCTTACCCTAACGTGCTTCTCGATTACCACTCTCACGACATTGTCCTCATACATCTCATTTCCAATCATTTCCCTCCTGCGCACACTATTCCATATCACCACCTGACAAACCATACACACATTTGGAACCACTATTCCTTCAAACCATACCCATTTTTACTTTCCGAGATAATTTCTCGATCTTCCTACATCAATTCTTCAAGCTCCCATTTTCGCCCTCTCCCACCCTAATGTCCACTTTCGCTCCCTTGTTCATCCGCTGCCTTTCATCCCATATCAAAACACTTTTTACTCTCCTAGTTTATCCATCTCAACTCACCTCAACCTATTGACTTTTACACCTTCAACCCTCTTACCTATGAACCTCTGTCTTATTCACTTTACTCTCCTAATTTCTTTTTCCTTCTTTCACCCTTTACCAAACTCAGTCACCAGCTTCTGCAGTTTCTCTCATGAATCAGCCACCAGCCTGTATCCTCAGCGAACATCAACTGACTCACTTCCCAAGCTCTCTCATCCCAACAGACTTCTCCTTGCCCCTCTTTCCAAAACTCTTGCATTCACCTCCCTAACAACCCCATCAATAAACAAATTAAACAACCATGGAGACATCACACACCCCTGCCGCAAACCTACATTCACTGAGAACCAATCACTTTCTTCTCTTCCTACACGTACATATGCCTTACATCCTCGATAAAAACTTTTCACTGCTTCTAACAACTTGCCTCCCACACCATATATTCATAATACCTTCCACAGAGCATCTCTATCAACTCTATCACATGCCTTCTCCACATCCATAAATGCTACATATAAATCCATTTGCTTTTCTAAGTATTTCTCACATACATTCTTCAAAGCAAACACCTGATCCACACTTCCTTACCACTTCTGAAACCACACTGCTCTTCCCCAATCTGATGCTCTGTACATGCCTTCACCCTCTCAATCAATACCCTCCCATATAATTTACCAGTAATACTCAACAAACTTATACCTCTGTAATTTGAGCACTCACTCTTATCCCCTTTGCCTTTGTACAATGGCACTATGCACGCATTCCGCCAATCCTGAGGCACCTCACCATGAAACATACATACATTAAATAACCTTACCAACCAGTCAACAATACAGTTACCCCCTTTTTTAATAAATTCCACTGCAATACCATCCAAACCTGCTGCCTTGCCGGCTTTCATCTTCCGCAAAGCTTTTACTACCTCTTCTCTGTTTACCAAATCACTTTCCCTAACCCTCTCACTTTGCACACCACCTCGACCAAAACACCCTATATCTGCCACTCTATCATCAAACACATTCAACAAACTTTCAAAATACTCACTCCATATCTTTCTCACATCACCACTACTTGTTATCACCTCCCCATTTGCGCCCTTCACTGAAGTTCCCATTTGCTCCCTTGTCTTACGCTCTTTATTTACCTCCTTCCAGAACATCTTTTTATTCTCCCTAAAATCTAATGATACTCTCTCACCCCAACTCTCATTTGCCCTCTTTTTCACCTCTTGCACCTTTCTCTTGACCTCCTGTCTCTTTCTTTTATACATCTCCCACTCAATTGCATTTTTTCCCTGCAAAAATCGTCCAAATGCTTCTCTCTTCTCTTTCACTAATAATCTTACTTCTTCATCTCACCACTCAGTACCCTTTCTAATCAACCAACCTCCCACTCTTCTCATGCCACAAGCATCTTTTGCGCAATCCATCACTGATTCCCTAAATACATCCCATTCCTCCCCCACTCCCCTTACTTCCATTGTTCTTACCTTTTTCCATTCTGTACTCAGTCTGTCCTGGTACTTCCTCATACAAGTCTCCTTCCCTAGCTCACTTACTCTCACCACCCTCTTCACCCCAACATTCACTCTTCTTTTCTGAAAACCATACATATCTTCACTTTAGCCTCCACAAGATGATGATCAGACATCCCTCCAGTTACACCTCTCAGCACATTAACATCCAAAAGGCTCTCTTTCGCGCGCCTGTCAATTAACACGTAATCCAATAACGCTCTCTGGCCATCTCTCCTATTACATACGTATACTTATGTATATCTCGCTTTTTGAACCAGTTATTCCCAATCACCAGTCCTTTTTCAGCACATAAATCTACAAGCTCTTCACCTCCTCGAAGGCTCAGACTGGGGTGTCTAAATGTGTGTGGATGTAACCAAGATATGAAAAAAGTAGAGATAGGTAGTATGTTTGAGAAAAGGAACCTTGATGTTTTGGCTCTGAGTGAAACGAAGCTCAAGGGTAAAGGGGAAGAGTGGTTTGGGAATGTCTTGGGAGTAAAGTCAGGGGTTAGTGAGAGGACAAGAGCAAGGGAAGGAGTAGCAGTACTCCTGAAACGGGAGTTGTGGGAGTATGTGATAGAATGTAAGAAAGTAAATTCTCGATTAATATGGGTAAAACTGAAAGTTGATGGAGAGAGATGGGTGATTATTGGTGCATATGCACCTGGGCATGAGAAGAAAGATCATGAGAGGCAAGTGGTTGGGAAGCAGCTGAATGAGTGTGTTAGTGGTTTGATGCACGAGACCGGGTTATAGTGATGGGTGATTTGAATGCAAAGGTGAGTAATGCGGCAGTTGAGGGAATAATTGGTATACATGGGGTGTTCAGTGTTGTAAATGGATATATATATATATATATATATATATATATATATATATATATATATATATATATATATATATATATATATATATATATATATATATATATTTTATCCCTGGGGATAGGGGATTAAGAATACTTCCCACGTATCCCCTGCGTGTCGTAGAAGGCGACTAAGAGGGAAGGGAGCGGGGGGCTGGAAATCCTCCCCTCTCGTTTTTTTTTTAATTTT
Organism: Panulirus ornatus; assembly: GCF_036320965.1. Lineage (NCBI taxonomy): Eukaryota > Metazoa > Arthropoda > Malacostraca > Decapoda > Palinuridae > Panulirus > Panulirus ornatus. The sequence continues at coordinate 16,443,109 of NC_092258.1, read as the reverse complement.
CCAAAAGAAGGAACAGAGGGGGCCAGGTGAGGATATTCCAAAAAAGGCCCAGTCCTCTGTTCTTAACGCTACCTCGCTAACGCGGGAAATGGCGAATAGTTTAAAAGAAAAAGATATATATACATACATATATATATATATATATATATATATATATATATATATATATATATATATATATATATATATATATATATATATATATATATATATATATATATGCAATTGAGTGGGAGATGTATAAAAGAAAGAGACAGGAGGTCAAGAGAAAGGTGCAAGAGGTAAAAAAAAGGGCAAATGAGAGTTGGAGTGAGAGAGTATCATTAAATTTTAGGGAGAATAAAAAGATGTTCTGGAAGGAGGTAAATAAAGTGCGTAAGACAAGGGAGCAAATGGGAACTTCAGTGAAGGGCGCAAATGGTGAGTTGATAACAAGTAGTGGTGATGTGAGAAGGAGATGGAGTGAGTATTTTGAAGGTTTGTTGAATGTGTTTGATGCTAGAGTGGCAGATATACGGTGTTTTGGTCGAGGTGGTGTGCAAAGTGAGAGGGTTAGGGAAAATGATTTGGTAAACAGAGAAGAGGTAGTGAAAGCTTTGCGGAAGATGAAAGCCGGCAAGGCAGCAGGTTTGGATGGTATTGCAGTGGAATTTATTAAAAAAGGGGGTGACTGTATTGTTGACTGGTTGGTAAGGTTATTTATTGTATGTATGACTCATGGTGAGGTGCCTGAGGATTGGCGGAATGCGTGCATAGTGCCATTGTACAAAGGCAAAGGGGATAAGAGTGAGTGCTCAAATTACAGAGGTATAAGTTTGTTGAGTATTCCTGGTAAATTATATGGGAGGGTATTGATTGAGAGGGTGAAGGCATGTACAGAGCATCAGATTGGGGAAGAGCAGTGTGGTTTCAGAAGTGGTAGAGGATGTGTTGATCAGGTGTTTGCTTTGAAGAATGTATGTGAGAAATACTTAGAAAAGCAAATGGATTTGTATGTAGCATTTATTTATCTGGAGAAGGCATATGATAGAGTTGATAGAGATGCTTTGTGGAAGGTATTAAGAATATATGGTGTGGGAGGAAAGTTGTTAGAAGTAGTGAAAAGTTTTTATCGAGGATGTAAGGCATGTGTACGTGTAGGAAGAAAGGAAAGTGATTGGTTCTCAGTGAATGTAGGTTTGCGGCAGGGGTGTGTGATGTCTCCATGGTTGTTTAATTTGTTTATGGATATGGTTGTTAGGGTGGTAAATGCAAGAGTTTTGGAAAGAGGGGCAAGTATGAAGTCTGTTGGGGATGAGAGAGCTTGGGAAGTGAGTCAGTTGTTGTTCGCTGATGATACAGCGCTGGTGGCTGATTTATGTGAGAAACTGCAGAAGCTGGTGACTGAGTCTGGTAAAGTGTGTGGAAGAAGAAAGTTAAGAGGAAATGTGAATAAGAGCAAGGTTATTAGGTACAGTAGGGTTGAGGGTCAAGTCAATTGGGAGGTGAGTTTGAATGGAGAAAAACTGGAGGAAGTGAAGTGTTTTAGATATCTGGGAGTGGATCTGGCAGCGGATGGAACCATGGAAGCGGAAGTGGATCATAGGGTGGGGGAGGGGGCGAAAATTCTGGTGGCCTTGAAGAATGTGTGGAAGTCGAGAACATTATCTCGGAAAGCAAAAATGGGTATGTTTGAAGGAATAGTGGTTCCAACAATGTTGTATGGTTGCGAGGCGTGGGCTATGGATAGAGTTATGCGCAGGAGGATGGATGTGCTGGAAATGAGATGTTTGAGGACAATGTGTGGTGTGAGGTGGTTTGATCGAGCGAGTAACGTAAGGGTAAGAGAGATGTGTGGAAATAAAAAGAGCGTGGTTGAGAGAGCAGAAGAGGGTGTTTTGAAGTGGTTTGGGCACATGGAGAGAATGAGTGAGGAAAGATTGACCAAGAGGATATATGTGTCGGAGGTGGAGGGAACGAGGAGAAGAGGGAGACCAAATTGGAGGTGGAAAGATGGAGTGAAAAAGATTTTGTGTGATCGGGGCCTGAACATGCAGGAGGGTGAAAGGAGGGCAAGGAATAGAGTGAATTGGAGCGATGTGGTATACCGGGGTTGACGTGCTGTCAGTGGATTGAATCAAGGCATGTGAAGCGTCTGGGGTAAACCATGGAAAGCTGTGTAGTTATGTATATTTGCGTGTGTGGACGTATGTATATACATGTCTATGGGGGTGGGTTGGGCCATTTCTTTCGTCTGTTTCCTTGCGCTACCTCGCAAACGCGGGAGACAGCGACAAAGTATAATAAAAAAAAAATAATATATATATATATATATATATATATATATATATATATATATATATATATATATATATATATATATATATATATATTTATTTATTTATTGACTTATTCATTTATTTTGGTTTGTCGCTGTCTCCAGCGTTGGCGAAGTAGCGCAAGGAAACAGACGGAAGAATGGGCCAACCCACCCACATACACGTGTATATACATACACGTCTACACACGCATATATACATACCTATACATCTCAACGTATATATATATATAGATATATATATATATATATATATATATATATATATATATATATATATATATATATATATATATATATATATATATATATATACACACACAGACATACACATATATACACATGTACATAATTCACACTGTCTGCCTTTATTCATTTCCATCGCCACCTTAGCACACATGAAATATCAACCCCCTCCCCCCTCATGTGTGCGAGGTAGCCCTTAGAAAAGACAACAAAGGCCCCATCCGTTCATACTCAGTCTCTAGCTGTCATGTAATAATTCACCGAAACCACAGCTTCCTTTCCACATCAAGGCCCCACACAACTTTCCATGGTTTACCCCAGACGCTTCACATGCCCTGGTTCAATCCATTGACAGCACGTCGACCCCTGGTATACCACATCGTTCCAATTCACTCTATTCCTTGCACTCTTTTCACCCTCCTGCATGTTCTGGCCCCGATCACTCAAAATCTTTTTCACTCCATCTTTCCACCTCCACTTTGGTCTCTCACTTCTCCTCGTTCCTTCCATTTCTAACACATATATCCTCTTTGTCAATCTTTGCTCACTCATTCTGTTCATGTGACCAAACCACTTCAAAACACCCTCTTCTGCTCTCTCAACCACACTCTTTTTATTACCACACATCTCTCATACCCAATTATTACTTACTCGCTCAAACCACATATTATCCTCAAACATCTCATTTCCAGCACATCCACCCTCCTGCCCACAACTCTATCCATAGCCCACGCCTCGCAACCATACAACATTGTTGGAACCACTATTCCTTTAAACATACCCATTTTTGCTTTCCGAGATAATGTTCTCGACTTCCACACAATCTTCAACGCTCCCAGAATTTTCACCCCCTCCCCCACCTATGATTCAATTCCGCTTCCATGGTTCCATCCTGCAGCCAGATCCTCTCCCAGATATCTAAAACCCTTCACTTCCTCCAGTTTTTCTCCATTCAAACTTACCTCCCAATTGACTTGACCCTCAACCCTACCGTACCTAATAACCTTGCTCTTATTCACATTTACTCTCAACTTTCTTCTTTCACACACTTAACCAAACTCAGTCACCAGCTTCTGCAGTTTCTCACATGAATCAGCCACCAGCGCTGTATCATCAGCGAACAACAACTGACTCACTTCCCAAGCTCTCTCATCCACAACAGATTGCATACTTGCCCCTCTTTTCAAAACTCTTGCATTTACCTCCCTAACAACCGCATCCATAAACAAATTAAACAACCATGGAGACATCACACACCCCTGCAGACATCAGACACCCCTACCGCAAAACTACATTTACTGAGAACCAATCACTTTCCTCTCTTCCTATACGTACACATGCCTTAAGTCGTCGATGAAAACTTTTCACTGCTTCTAACACCTTGCCTCCCACACCATATATTCTTAATACCTTCTACAGAGCATCTCTATCAACTTTATCATATGCCTTCTCCAGATCCATAAACGCTGCAAAGAAATCCATTTGCTTTTCTAAGTATTTCTCACACACATTCTTCAAAGCAAATACCTGATCCACACATCCTCTACCACTTCTGAAACCACACTGCTCTTCCCCAATCTGATGCTTGTACATGCCTTCACCCTCTCAATCAATACCCTCCCATATAATTTCCCAGGAATAATCAACAAACTTATACCTCTATAATTTGAACACTCACTTTTGTCCCCTTTGCCTTGTACAATGGCACTATGCAAGCATTCCGCCAGTCCTCAGGCACCTAACCATGAGTCATACATACATAAAATAACCTTAACATCCAATCAACATTACAATCACCCCCTTTTTTGATAAGTTCTACTGCAATACCATCCAAACCCGCTGCCTTGCCGGCTTTCATCTTCCGCAAAGCTTTCACTACCTCTTCTCTGTTTACCAAATCACTTTCCCTAACCCTCTCACTTTGCACACCACCTCGACTAAAACACCCTATATCTGCCACTCTACCATCAAACACATTGAATAAACCTTCAAAATATTCACTCCATCTCTTCTCACCTCACCACTTCTTGTTATCAACTCCCCATTATCCCCCCTTTACTGAAGTTCCCATTTGTTCCTTTGTCTTACGCACTTTATTTACCTCCTTCCAAAATATCTTTTTCTTCTCCCTAAAATTTGATGATACTCTCTCATCCAAACTCTCATTTGCCATCTTTTTCAACTCTTGCACCTCTCTCTTGATCTCCTGCCTCTTTCTTTTATACATCTCTCAATCATTTGCATTATCTACCTGCAAAAATCGTCCAAATGCCTCTCTCTTCTCTTTCACTAATAATCTCACTTCTTCATCCCACCACTCACTACCCTTTCTAATCTGCCCACCACCCACGCTTCTCATGCCACAAGCATCTCTTGCGCAAGTCATCACTGTTTCCCTGAATACATCTCATTCCTCCCCCACTTCCCTTACCTCCTTTCTTCTCACCTTTTTCCATTCTGTACTCAGTCTCTCCTGGTACTTCCTCACACAAGTCTCCTTCCCAAGCTCACTTACTCTCACCACTCTCTTCACCCCAACATCCTCTCTTCTTTTCTGAAAACCTCTACAAATCTTCACCTTAGCCTCCATAAGATAATGATCAGACATCCCTCCAGTTGCACCTCTCAACACATTAACATCCAAAAGTCTCTCTTTAGTGCGCCGATCAGTTAACACGTAATCCAATAACGCTCTGGCCATCTCTCCTACTTACATACGTATGCTTATGTATATCTCTCTTTTTAAACCAGGTATTCCCAATCACCAGTCCTTTTTTCAGCACATGAATCTACAAGCTCCTCACAATTTCCATTTACAACACTGTATACCAATCATTCCCTCAACTGCCACATTACTCACCTTTGCATTCAAATCACCCATCACTATAACCCGGTCTCGTGCATCAAAACCACTAAGAGACTCATTCAGCTTCTCCCAAAACACTTGCCTCTCATGATCTTTCTTCTCATGCCCAGGTGCATCTGCACCATTAATCACCCATCTCTCTCCATCAACTTTCAGTTTTACCCATATCAATCTAGAGTTTACTTTCTTACACTCTATCACATACTCCCACCACTTCTGCTTCAGGAGTAGTGCTACTCCTTCCCTTGCTCTTGTCCTCACACTAATCCCTGACTTTGCTTCCAAGACATTCCCAAACCACTCTTCCCCTTTACCCTTGTGCTCATTTCACTCACAGCCATAACATCCAGGCTCTTCTCCTCAAACATACTACCAATCTCTCCTTTTTTTCTCATCTTGGTTACATTCACACCCATTTAGACACCCCAATCTGTCTTTTTTTAAGGTGTTAATAGCTCTTATGAATCTTTTAGGGCAATTAGCTTTCACTAGTTTTGACAAACTGGCATACACTAAACCCTTGCAAATATTAATATCATCATTACTTAAGTTACTGTATTTTTCTTAATTACAAAAAGACTTTGTGACATCAACACAGCCGGGTTCTCTGTTAGAGCATACAAAACTTAAACCATAGCCTAATGCACACAAGGAATCTTTATCTAGTTGGCTTAAATCTTTTAATGTAAATGTTTCCTTTAGCAACAATAATACTATAAAGAATACCTTAATCAGGAATTCACCAGAAAATTCTCTTGGTTGCTATCTATAAAGTTCCTTGTGGAAACTGTGATAAATTTTATGTTGGTCAGACTGGTAAGGAACTTTCTGTTAGACTTAAGCAACATAAATATAGTATAAGAACGGGATAGGAATCAAATGCCTTGTTTAATCATGTTAAAAACTATGATCATTGTATTGACTGGAGTAATGCCATCTCAGTTGTTAACTCTATTACCAAGAGAAATATCATTGAATCTTCTATTATCAAATACACAAAGAATTATAATCTTAATATTAGTGATGGTCTGTACAAATTAGATAACTTTATTGTTGATAAGATTTGTAAAATGATAAGTTTATGAACGCTCGTTGTATGTTTTGGACAATCACATGTTTACCAAATGGCGTCCTAGCTTCGTCTCTTCGATGTATATCAACTGACTGTTATATTCCTCTCTTGTGTCTCCCCTGATGATGTGATTATTACACGAAAGTGCACTTGGGAACTTTTCGTGTTTCAGTTTCCTCGTGGACTCATAGGAATATATATATATATATATATATATATATATATATATATATATATATATATATATATATATATATATATATATATATATATATATATATATATATATTATATATATATATACATATATATATATATATATATATATATATATATTTATATATATATATATATATATATATATATATATATATATATATATATATATATATACATATATATATATATATATATATATATGTATATATATATATATATATATATATATATATATATATATATATATATATATATATATATATATATATATATATATATATATATATATATATATTTTTTTTTTTTTTTTTTCAAACTATTCGTCATTTCCCGCATTAGCGAGGTAGCGTTAAGAACAGAGGACTGGGCCCTTTTTCGGAATATCCTCACCTGGCCCCCTCTGTTCCTTCTTTTGGAAAATTAAAAAAAAAACGAGAGGGGAGGATTTCCAGCCCCCCGCTCCCTCCCCTTTTAGTCGCCTTCTACGACATGCAGGGAATACGTGGGAAGTATTCTTTCTCCCCTATACCCAGGGATAAATATATATATATATATATATATATATATATATATATATATATATACATATATATATATATATATATATATTTATCCCTGGGGATAGGGGAGAAAGAATACTTCCCACGTATTCCCTGCGTGTCGTAGAAGGCGACTAAAAGGGGAGGGAGCGGGGGTCTGGAAATCCTCCCCTCTCATTTTTTTTTAATTTTCCAAAAGAAGGAACAGAGAAGGGGGCTAGGTGAGGATATTCCCTCAATGGCCCAGTCCTCTGTTCTTAACGCTACCTCGCTAACGCGGGAAATGGCGAATAGTTTGAAAAAAAAAATATATATGATAGAGTTGATAGAGATGCTCTGTGAAAGGTATTAAGAATATATGGTGTGGGAGGCAAGTTGTTAGAAGCAGTGAAAAGTTTTTATCGAGGATGTAAGGCATGTGTACGTGTAGGAAGAGAGGAAAGTGATTGGTTCTCAGTGAATGTAGGTCTGCGGCAGGGGTGTGTGATGTCTCCATGGTTGTTTAATTTGTTTATGGATGGGCTTGTTAGGGAGGTGAATGCAAGAGTTTTGGAAAGAGGGGCAAGTATGAAGTCTGTTGGGGATGAGAGAGCTTGGGAAGTGAGTCAGTTGTTGTTCGCTGATGATACAGCGCTGGTGGCTGATTTATGTGAGAAACTGCAGAAGCTGGTGACTGAGTTTGGTAAAGTGTGTGAAAGAAGAAAGTTAAGAGTAAATGTGAATAAGAGCAAGGTTATTAGGTACAGTAGGGTTGAGGGTCAAGTCAACTGGGAGGTAAGTTTGAATGGAGAAAAACTTGAGGAAGTAAAGTGTTTTAGATATCTGGGAGTGGATCTGGCAGCGGATGGAACCATGGAAGCGGAAGTGGATCATAGGGTGGGGGAGGGGGCGAAAATCCTGGGAGCCTTGAAGAATGTGTGGAAGTCGAGAACATTATCGCGGAAAGCAAAAATGGGTATGCTTGAAGGAATAGTGGTTCCAACAATGTTGTATGGTTGCGAGGCGTGGGATATGGATAGAGTTGTGCGCAGGAGGGTCGATGTGCTGGAAATGAGATGTTTGAGGACAATGTGTGGTGTGAGGTGGTTTGATCGAGTAATAACGTAAGGGTAAGAGAGATGTGTGGAAATAAAAAGAGCGTGGTTGCGAGAGCAGAAGAGGGTGTTTTGAAATGGTTTGGGCACATGAAGAGAATGAGTGAGGAAAGATTGACCAAGAGGATATATGTGTCGGAGGTGGAGGGAACGAGAAGTGGGAGACCAAATTGGAGGTGGAAAGATGGAGTGAAAAAGATTTTGTGTGATCGGGGCCTGAACATGCAGGAGGGTGAAAGGAGGGCAAGGAATAGAGTGAATTGGATCGATGTGGTATACCGGGGTTGACGTGCTGTCAGTGGATTGAATCAGGGAATGTGAAGCGTCTGGGGTAAACCATGGAAAGCTGTGTAGGTATGTATATTTGCGTGTGTGGACGTATATATATACATGTCTATGGGGGTGGGTTGGGCCATTTCTTTCGTCTGTTTCCTTGCGCTACCTCGCATACGCGGGAGACAGCGATAAAGCAAAAAAAAAAAAAAAAATATATATATATATATATATATATATATATATATATGTATATATATATATATATATATATATATATATATATATATATATATATATATATATATATATATATATATATATATATATATATATATATATATATATATATATATATATATATATATATATATATATATATATATATATATTTATTTATATACGAATAAAGCGCATAGTAACGAGCACCTTCATAGAACATACAAACCTCCAATAGCAATGTATATATATATATATATATATATATATATATATATATATATATATATATATATATAGCTGAGTAAGTGTGTTATTAGTTTTGATGCACGAGACCGGAGTATAGTGATGGGTGAATTGAATGGAAAGGTGAGTAATGTGGCAGTTAAGGGAATAATTGGTGTACATGGAGTGTTCAGTGTTGTAAATGGAAATGGTGAAGAGCTTGTAGATTTGTGTGCTGAAAAAAAAACTGGTAATTGGTAATACGTGCTTTAAAAAGAGAGCGTTATTGGATTACGTGTTAAATGATAGGCGTGCGAAAGAGAGACTTTTGGATGTTAATTTGTTGAGAGGTGCAACTGGAGGGATGTCTGATTTTTGTCTTGTGGAGGCGAAGGTGAAGATTTGTAGAGATTTTCAGAAAAGAAGAGAGAATGTTAGGGTGAAGAGAGTGGTGAGAGTAAGTGAGCTTGGGAAGTAGACTTGTGTTAGGAAATACCAGGAGAACAAAGGACGTAAGGTGAGTGGGAGAGGAATGTGATGTGTTTAGGGAAGCAGTGATGGCTTGCGCAAAAGATGCTTGTGTCATGAGAATTGTGGGAGGTGGGCAGATTAGAAAGGGTAGTGAGTGGTAGATGAAGAAGTAAGACTATTAGTGAAAGAGAAGAGAGAGGCATCTGGACGATTTTTGCAGGAAAATAATGCAATAACTGGGAGATTTATAAAATAAAGAGGCAGGAGGTCAAGAGAAAGGTGCAAGAGGCGAAAAAGAGGGCAAATGAGAGTTGGGGGTGAGAGAGTATCATTAATTTCTAGGGGGAATAAAAATTTTTTAGAAGGAGGTAAATAAAGTGCGTAACACAGGGGACAAATGGGAACATCAGTAAAAGGGGCTAATGGGGAGGTGATAACAAGTAGTGATGATGAGAGAAGGAGATGGAGTGAGTATTTTGAAGGTTTGTTGAATTTGTTTGATAATAGAGTGGAAGATATAGGTGTTGTGCAAAGTGAGAGGGTTAGGGAAGATGATTTGGTAAACAGAGAAGAGGTAGTAAAAGCCTTGCGGAAGATGAAAGCCGGCATGGCAGCGGCTTTGGATGGTATTCTAGTGGAATTTATTAAAAAAGGGGGTGACTGTATTGTTGACTGGTTGGTAAGGGTATCTGATGTATGTATAACTCATAGTGAGGTGCCTGAGGACTGGTGGAATGCTTGCATAGTGCCATTGTACAAAGGCAAAGGGGATGAGAGTGAGTGCTCAAATAAAAGAGGTAAAAGTTTGTTAGGTATTCCTGGGAAATTATATGGAAGGGTATTGATTGAGAGGGTGAAAGCATGTACAGAACATCAGATTGGGGAAGAGCAGTGTGGTTTTAGAAGTGGTAGGCGATGTGTGGATCAGGTGTTTGCTTTGAAGAATGTATGTGAGAAATACTTAGAAAAGCAAATGGATTTGTATGTAGCACTTATGGATCTGGAAAAGGCATATGATAGAGTTGATAAAGATGCTCTGTGGAATGTATTAAGAATGTATTCTGTTGGAGGTAAGTTGTTAGAAGCAGTGAAAAGTTTTTATCGAGGATGTAAGGCATGTGTACGTGTAGGAGGAGTGGAAAATGATTGGTTCTCAGTGAATGTTGGTTTGCGGCAGGGGTGTGTGATGTCTCCATGGTTGTTTAGTTTGTTTATGGATGGGGTTGTTAGGGAGGTGAATGCAAGAGTTTTCAAAAGAGGGGCAAGTATGCAGTCTGTTGTGGATGAGAGAGCTAGGGAAGTGTGTCAGTTGTTGTTCGCTGATGATACAACGCTGGTGGCTGATTCATGTGATAAACTGCAGAAGCTGGTGACTGAGTTTGGTAAAGTGTGTGAAAGAAGAAAGCTAAGAGTAAATGTGAATAAGAACAAGGTTATTAGGTACAGTAGGGTTGAGGGACAAATCAATTGGTAGGTAAGTTTGAATGGAGAAAAACTGGAGAAAGAGAAGTGTCTTAGATATCTGGCAGTGGAATTGGTATCGGATGGAACCATGGAAGCGGAAGTGAATCATGGGATGGGGGAGGGGGCGAAAGTTTTGGGAGCGTTGAAGAATGTGTGGAAGTCGAGAACGTTATGTTTGAAGGAATAGTGGTTCCAACAATGTTATATGTTTGCGAGGCATGGGTTATAGATAGAGTTGTGCGGAGGAGGGTGCATGTGCTGGAAATGAGATGTTTGAGGACAATATGTGGTGTGAGGTGTTATGATCGAGTAAGTAATGAAAGGGTAAGAGAGATGTGTGGTAATAAAAAGAGTGTTCTTGAGAGAGAAGAATACGGTGTTTTGAAATGGTTTGGTCATATGGAGAGATGAATTGGAACAGTGTGGTATACTGAGGTCGACGTGCTATCAATGGATTGAACCAGGTCATACGAAGCGTCTGGGGTAAACCATGGAAAGTTATATGGGGCCTGGATGTGGAAAGGGAGCTGTAGTTTCGGTGCATTATACATGACAGCTAGAGACTAAGTGTGAAGGAATGTAGCCTTTGTTGTCTTTTTTTTAGCGCTACCTCGCGCACATGCGGGGAAAGGGGGTTTTCACATCATGTGTGGCGGTGTGGCGACGGGAATGATTAAGGGCAGACAGTATGAATTATGTACATTTGTATATATGCATTTTTCTGTATATATATATATATATATATATATATATATATATATATATATATATATATATATATATATATATATATATATATATATATATCTTTTCTTTCATATTCTCCATTTCCCGTGTTAAAAACAGAGGATTGGGCCTATGAAGGAATATCCTCACCTGGCCCCCTTCTCTGTTACTTCTTTTGGAAAATGAAAAAAAAAAATGAGTGGGGAGAATTTCCAGCCCCCCGCTCCCTCCCCTTTAAATCGCTTTCTACCACATTAAGGGAATACGTGGGAAGTATTCTTTCTCCCTTATCCCCAGGGATAATTATATATTTTATTTTATTTTGCTTTGTCGCTGTCTCCCGCGTTAGCGACGTAGCGCAAGGAAACAGACGAAAGAATGGCCCAACCCACCCACATACACATGTATATACATACACGTCCGCACACGGAAATATACATACCAATACATCTCAACGTATACATATATATACACACACAGACATATACATATATACACATATGTTAGAGGCAATGGATCTATCCCCTTCCTTAAAGATGGGGACAACATTTGCTGTTTTCCATTACTTAAGGACTACGCCTGATTCCAGAGACTGTATAAGAACGTTTAAGAGCGGAACACTTACTGTCTCCTGACATTCTTTCAAGACCCTTGTATAAATACCATCTGGCCCAGGACTCTTGTTTACTTTTAGTCGTTCTATTTGTTTCAAAATATCAAATATATTCATTTTCATATCGCATAGCTCCCCGCTCTCGTCCCACCTGTAAATTTGATGTGGAACACGAATGTTTTCATTTTCCTCATGCGTAAATACTGATATGAAGTGATTGATTAAGACATCACACATCTCAATCTCACTATCAACTATTCTACATGAGTACGATTTGATAGGTCCAGATTTCTCCTTAACCTTCGTTCTGTACATTTGAAAAAATCCTTTGGTATTGTTTTTTGCTTCGTTAGCGATCTTAATTTGGTAATTTCATTTAGCCTTCCTTATCTCTGATTATATCATTCTCTTGATTTGTGTTAACTGATCAGTAAACAAGCCTTTCTTCTGCCCTATTAAGTGTTATATCTTATTATTTGGCCATTTTGGGTCATTACTGTTGGTCCTATATTGCCTATGTGGTTATTCAATTCTTGTCTATTTTTCATTGTTGCCTGGAACCTTTTTACGGAAACTTCTACACAGTTAGTGGTCACCCCTGCCTCACCCACATTTGGTCTGACACTACTCCTAAGATGATATGAGTCACCTGACAGACCTAACCCCACACCACCTTCACTGCTCCTTCTGACCTAACCCCTCGTTCATTAAGTCCCACTCAGTCAACACAAGTAAGGTATCTACTTAGCCCCGCAAAGTTGGACTTACGAAAGTCGGAAACGAACATTTCATTCTCATTCCTATTCATACCCTTCATTATATTTAATCTTATTTCCTTGTAGTCAGTATCATCTAACTGTCTTCTAACTGACACTATCATCTAACTATCATCTAACTGTCACTATCAAGTGTTTGCATTTGTCAGTAACAAATCTACAATGTTATCACCGCTGGTCCCCTCGGAAATGTGCTGTGTTAGAAAACAATCTTGGAGTCTCCATAAAATCGTCTGACTCGGCATCTCCCGCATTATCTTCCCAGTTAAGTGTACCGAGTTTAGAGTCACCTAGAATACATACATTTTGGTCACAAGTCTTCCTTATTTCGTCCCATAAAATTTTCCCATTGGACTGTCTAATCTAGGGGTCTGTATGATACTCCTAATAATAACTTTTCATTGCCTTCATCTTTCTCAACCCAAATCGATTCTGTCTTTTTGTTGCTTTAACGTCACTCCTGCTACAGCTTTTTATGTTATCCCTAATATAAAGTGCTACCCCACCTCCTCTCCCATCCTTCCTATCAGTCGTATAGATTTTGTTTTCATTAATAGAAAACTCTGACAACAGATCCCTATCTTCTAATTTCCTCCATGTTTCAGTTAAACATGCAGTATCTATAAATTCAGTGCTAACTGCCGCCTTCAAATGATCCATCTCCTTTCTTAAACTCCTGCAATTTGTATAGTGTATTAGAGTATTTCAACCCAATAAAAGAATTCTTGCTTTCCTCCTATTCTTACTATTAGAAATATAATAAAGAAGGGAAAGATTTGCAACTATCTTCTCTCACCCACCTCTTTTTCTACTCCCCTTCCTTTCACATATTTGTCGCTTTCTGAAACATTTGATGATTCCCTCTGGTTTTTACAATATTTTTTTTCTCTGGTTGTGGTGACGGTTGGATTGAGAGAAGGATCAAGAAGTATGAAGGGGAGGACAATGCTTTATTAGGTAAGTTAGTAGGCGAGCTGCTGGTGCTAAATTACGTAAGAATGTGGGTAAAGTTGAGGAAAGGTGAGATGATATAGATAAAGTTCACGTGGTGCTGCTGCAGGTGCAAGTGGGTGACGTAAGTACGTCAGAGGCTCTGACATTGGAAAGATGAGGATCTGTCGTTGATTGAATGAATGGCTCTGGTGTGGTAAACATGGAGTTGTGTTGAGGAAGGTGTTCTGTGGGAGATCTGTGCAGATATTGGATCTCATGAATCTTCCGAAAAAAGGCGGAAGTAATGTTGAATTCTGTGTTGATTGTTGTGAGAGGACTGGTCACAGCTCCTGCAGATGAAATTACTACAGGAGACGAGCGTTAGCGATGCCTCACGGAGATCCTGCCGGAGGTGGCTATGGGGGATGAGCCACAAAATCTCTACCAGAGAGTCATGAGCCAAGAATCAGGTGATATCTGTTTTCAGGCACGGAGCTCGCCTCAGCATCTCAAAGCCGATGGGTTGTTGACGAACTGGTTCCCTGAGCGATTAACCAATTCAAACGGCTGATGCACACCTAATCAAGAGCCGATCGGTTAACCTATGTCGGTGGCATTAATGGTGGAGACGTAGCAGGAAAATCATTACAGCTGGTCATTAGAGTATTATGGAAGGTCGTTGATTTCCAGTGGTCAGATGAAGGTGTTATCCCGTTGTAAAGGCTAGGATCATCTACCTGGTTGGATACCTGGCCTGTGACCTGAAAGATAAACCAAGGTCGCTTACAGATACTCATAAACGTCTATGAGTCAAGTTACCGTGGTGACGTCAGTCGATGTTAGACACGTTTTGAAGGAAATATTTATTATGTAATTGGTAAATAACGTCACAATATCCAGAACGTTGATTCATAATAACAGACTCCCTGAATTCCTTCTCTGGTTGTCGTTAGAGACGATCTTGATCAAACTGCTACAAAAGAATACCAAAAGTCTGGTGAGTGTAGGTTTGAGGTAACATGCCAAGAACCAGCTCCAAAACGTCAACAGAAATCCCCCGTGTTGACCCGAACGAGGCTGTTCGCTAAGTCAATTACGAGCTGATTACAGCAACCTTGTTTGCTCGCTGTCACAGAGGGGAGAGAGCCTGATTGCCTTCCCCTGTTATGGTTGCTTACAATCATCCTTCGTAATATAACCGAGATTCTCTACAGACCGCTAGGTGCGTGCAATGGTCGCTTGTGGAGAAAACTATGTTACACTGAAGCTATAAGGACTGTGTTTGTGTACAGGAGGGTGTGTGTGTGGTCTGTAGGGTCTGTGTGTTCATGTATGGAAGCATGGGATGAGTGCGTGGGGGTCAGAGGGTTCTTTTATTTGTATATTGGATTGGATGTGTAACGTTTTGGATGTTTCTGTCGGACTGCCTGCTAGATGTGAGGATGGTTGAATTTGAATGTGTATGGAAATGAGAATATATGAATCTATGCCACTGGGTTGTCTATTTGTAAGCAAGGGTTTAGATCAATGGGTCGTTGCTGCGCTGTGGGTATGTGTGGGTAAGGAAAAATGCATGAAAGAATTCTGTTTTATCACGTGTCAGAAGATGAGCGAGAATGTCTGAATGTAAAGTTGAATGTTGGTGTTTGTGCGTGTCCCTCTCTTTATGTGTGTGCTTAAGTTTGTGTGTGTGTGTGTGTGTGTGTGTGTGTGTGTGTGTGTGTGTGTGTGTGAGGTATATATCTCCGCCTTTAAACTTCTACGTATTGTTTAACCCGTGACTGTGTTTGCCCCAGACAGACAGTAGCATTGTACAGTAAGCAGGGATGCCTCGTGATGTATTTAGTGGACCGTTATAAAGAATAAAGCCAATAGTGTGTGTCCAGGAGGGATGAGAGGTGTAGCCTCAAACTCACTCTCCAGTATTCTAAATCAACTCACCCGCCTGTTATGCACAGTCCTAGTACGTCGGTAGACGGTATATTCCAAGGACGAGACGTAAGATATATTCCAAGCAAAAGGTGTGGGACATATTCCAAGTTCCAAATGTAAGATATATTCCGACGACAGTCAGTAACGTGAGCTCCATGTGTTCAGTGTTTCCCTAAGAATGTTGTTGTTTGTTGGGTTTTACGGCTATCGACCTATGAGGAAGATCATTAGGCCTGCAACCCTATTCAATGTATGACTGAAGTTATCATTCCGAAATATCTATTCTTACAAAAAGATAAAGAATGATTAAATAAGATGAATAGATTAGAAAATATATAGATAAGTATAATTCTGGTATTATGATGATAAAGGTAATCATATTGAAATTATATGATGGAAAGAAAAGATTATGTAGGTATTGATCCGATGTGGCGGCAAACCGCCCAGTTGGCACAACTGCCACGGTTGCAGTTTACTCAAGAGTGTGAGGAGGTAGGATACACTAGAGATGGTCTTCCACCACGACATGCGTATAGAATAAGTAGTTTGTTCGCAGGTCCGCCGGCTCAACCAAATGGCGTATCTGCCTCGGGGATACCACTCCGGCCGGTCGCCTGGTGAATGGACATGTCCACCCACCATGCGACCAGCCCAAGTACGAGGAGCCTCACACCGAAGCCAACCCCGCCACAGAGGAGAACCCACGAACCACCTTACATCATCTTGATTAATTCTGTTTCTCTGAGGAAGATCATCAATTTGTCAACAGTACGCGGGTTATCCCCGAGTACATTGATAACGTTAAAACATGTTTTTCCTGTTGTAGTGATTCATTAGTTTTCTTCTATCTTGTTGAAATCTATTGCATCTGAGGAGTAAATGTTTTATTATGGAGAGTTCTTCGTACTGTTGGCATACTGGTGGAAAATTTTGGTCTATGTATGGGTGCAGATGGGTGGTAAAAATACAGTTCATCCTGAGGCGGGCCAGCACGACCTTCTCTTTTCTGTTTTTGAGGTACGAGGTCGGCCAGTCCGCCACTTCTTGCTTATATTTTCTATTGATTGTCAGGCTGGTCCACTGCCTCTGCCACAGAAGATGGATTGATCTCTTCCCCAAGGAAAGGCAGGACCCCAGCTCCCGAGGGATCGGAACTACCTCCTTGAGTTCTGAGGTCGACTTAACCAAGCTGTCTGCCTGCTCATTGCCGTATATATTGCAATGACCCACCAGGCACCCAGATCAAGATGATATCTTTCTCACATGAATTTAGTTTATTAACAATATTGCCCTGTAATTCACAGGACTCTGTATATTCAGAGCCTATTGCTTTAACAGCAGAAAGAGATTCTGGAAAAATATTGCTTTACTGTGATTTGAATTAATCTTATAGTCTATGGCTCGATCAATGCAAACAATGCAGTGCAAAATACAGATGTATGGTTCGGCAAGCGGTATCTGAGTGCACACTTCATCGACCACACACTTGCACCCACACATTCATCCGTCTTGGAGCCATCAGTGTAGAAGTGAACATAAGACAAGTGATCGATGATGACCTGACGAAAACGCTGGTGTACCTAGCCCTCCGATGTATGTACTTTTTTGACTGGAAGCCAGCTCGTCTTGATGTTGATTACTAAATCCTGCCAGGGAAGTAAGGAACTCTTAACTAGCGATGCCATATTATTCATCACTTTAATACCGGAGTTCTCACTGAGGAAGTGTATTTTGACAGCCAGGGTCCTGACGCCTCTGTTGACGAGTTGTGAACATTCCAGAATGAGGTGACAGACAGTTGTATTGTTCCTCCTGGTCATCAGAATACCGCTTTGCCACGACAGGATCTCACGTCTTAATCGGAGAGGAGGTACGTGGGCCTCAACTTCCAATCGTGGAACTCTGGAACAGGTTACGACTCCAAGACACATTCGCAAACATTTATTCTGTATCACATCCAACCTCCTCAGGGTGTACTCGCTCGCCGAAGCATACACCTGAGAGCCATAATTTAGTGTAGATCTAATCAGGGACTTATAAATCATTAATAAAGATTATCTGTCAGCCTCCCAAAAGGAACCCGAGAAACATTTAAAAGATATTTAATCTTTTACAGCAATTTGTAACTAAATAATAAACATGGCTTTTCCAATTGTCTTTTATCAAAATCTAAATGTATTTCGAAATGGAATCCGGTTGTTGTCTAACGTTAAAAGCAAATTCGGGATATCAATTTTTCAGGTAAAAACAACTGCGATACTTTTGTTGTGTGAGAATCTAAATCCTCACTGTAGCACCCAACGAAGAATGGACTCAAGCGCAGCTTGAACCCGCTCAGCCGAAAATTGTGCACTAGGCGAAGATGTGCCATAGCGCACAATCATCACCATAAAGTGAATATCTAAGATCTCGAGGGACAGAAGCTGGAGACAGAATATCATTAATCATAATATTAAATAACGTTGGGCTAAGAACGCTGCCTTGCGGCACTCCATACTCTTGAACAAATGAGTTCTAAGTGACAGTGAGCGCTGTAAGTTACACAGCAAAAGTTCTATCGTTTAGAAATTTTCTATTGATAAATAACCTCTTAAAGCGATAGCATAAAGTTTGCTTAAAATTCCGTTTGGCCATATCAGGTCGAATGCTTTTTCTAAATCTAAAAATACAGTAGCCAAAAAACGCACTTACTGAATGACTGCAAGATTTCCGGAATGTTCTAGGTGTATTTAATGATCCAATGTTCCTCTGCTACGACGGAAAGCACACTGTTGATCATTTGATAAACCCTTCGATTCTAACAGAAAAGAAGCCTTCTAACCATTCTCTACATGACCTCATAAATGCAGCCCGTGAGCGAAATAGGTCGAAACGAATTTACATTCGTAACGCGTCCGGAGCCTTTTGGGATGGGGATGACGTGCGCAAAGTACCATGAGTTTGGAAACGTTCGAGACGTCCAAATCTCATTCTACAATGCTAACAACTTAGTCAGGTTAGCCTGACTAAGGTGCTGGATCATCCTGTAAGTGATCCCGCTGGGTCCCGGGCTCGAACCTTTGCAGGATTTCAGAGCAAGAAGCAATTCTTTCACCGTGAATACTTGGTTATATCCAAAATATCTTCTGTGGCAAAATCTGGTAACTGCAGCTCGGCGTGGCGCTTGTGATGTAGGAAGCGTGGATCGTAATTGGCCGAGCTGCTCGTTTCTGAGAATCTCCTGGCGAGTTTGTTGGCCATGTCCACCGGGTCGTCGATGACTTAATCTTGGTGGAGGATTTGCGGAGGAAGTGGCGGCTTGTATTTTCTTTTGATTATATCTATTGTGGACCAGACCTGACTCATTGGTGTGTCCTTGTTCGCGTTAGTGACAAAGCCGCGCCAGGAGTCTCGTTTGGCTTGTTTGATAGTTCTTCCTGCCTGAGCCTCGCGCGTTTGTTTGCAGTGAATTTATCTGAGACTCGTTGACGATAATCCTGTATCTCCTCTTGCGCTCACGCAGTGCATTCCGGCTATCTGATGTCCATCAAGGAACTCTATGTTTTGTGGAAATTGTATAAACCTTAGATATAGAGTTCTCAGCATTTTGCATCAATGGCACCACTGTATATATCCTCCTCCTAGCCACGTCATATGAAATGTTATTTTGTGTCTTAACTGTGCAAACTTCTTTCTCAAACTGGAACCGGGGACAGACCCAATCCGAGCTTGTGTGGTTGATATCGCAGTTAACGCACAACATGTTATTAGCCGTACAATTCTCTGCTGTATGACCCTCCACAACACACTTTCCTACCGCACTTAGCAGAAAGCTTGTAACACTTTAAAGGGTGGCGAAATTTCTGGCACTTGAAACAACGTAAGGGATTCGGGATATAGCGACGAACTAGACATCACATGTAACCAATCAAGATATTGACTAGTAGCCGAGATTTTCCGAATGTTTAATTAATTAGGGAAGTTCTACGCCGTACGCCATTGATAAATTTGCTGATGAACCTGGCAGCGATAAGGTCCTCGTTTGCGAGTTCCTTCACTATGTCATCCTCTGACATATCCATGACATCAGTGCAGTAGATGACTTCACTGCATGAATTCATGGAAACTGGTATCGAGACCACAACATCATGAGTATGGAACTTTAGCAGTTCCGCCACCTGATTCGTCGATTTTACTATAATCGGTAAGTCACCACGAGCCAGTTTCCTTAACGTTTCAACAGGCCCAGACCATCCATCAATGATCTTCCTGATTAGGAAGGGATTGAGAGAGGCAAGGGTCGTTGTTCCTGTCGCATGATGCGGCCAAAAGAAAATCAGCGTTTTTACTTGTAATAGAAGATGCGACACCAATGCACCCTACATGGGCAGTGGATGGCTTGCCTGGGTCCATCCTATAGGGGCCTAGCCCCAGAATCTGGGTTGGCAAACCACCTCAGATAGTGGGAAAAAAAAAAAAAAACAGTTACCCCCAAAACAGATCAGGCAATTGTTTTGTACAGAAAACGTTTCAGGGCGGAGCCGGTCGCACAAGGCCAGGCAGAGTTCTCGTGCGGACACCCATCAATGAAAGATCTATTCTGCACAAAACAACCTTATAAAAAGGTATTGATGAAAAATAACTTTCAATAAACCATAAATCAAAGCAAGGGTAGCGATAGCGCAGGGGGAAGTAGCTATAACCTAGCTCATGCCACAAGCATCTTTTGCACAAGCCATCACTGCTTCCCTAAATACACCCCATTCCTCCTCCACTCTCCTTACGTCCTTTGCTCTCACCTTTTTCCATTCTGTAATCAGTCTCCCCTGGTACTTCCTCACACAAGTCTCCTTCCCAAGCTAAGCTCACTTACTCTCACCACTCGCTTCACTAGGCTATGTATATATATATATATATATATATATATATATATATATATATATCTATCTATCTATCTATCTATCTATCTATCTATCTATCTATATATATATATATATATATATATATATATATATATATATATATATATGTATATATATATATATATATATATATATATATATATATATATATATATATATATATATATAGGAGTGAATGTTGGGGTGAAGAAGGTGGTGAGAGTAAGTGAGCTTGGGAAGGAGACCTGTGTGGGGAAGTACCAGGAGAGACTGTGTACAGAATGGAAAAAGGTGAGAACAATGGAAGTAAGGGGAGTGGGGGAGGAATGGGATGTATTTAGGGAATCAGTGATGGATTGCGCAAAAGATGCTTGTGGCATGAGAAGAGTGGGAGGTGGGCTGTTTAGAAAGGGTAGTGAGTGGTGGGATGAAGAAGTAAGAGTATTAGTGAAAGAGAAGAGAGAGGCATTTGGACGATTTTTGCAGGGAAAAAATGCAATTGAGTGGGAGAAGTATAAAAGAAAGAGACAGGAGGTCAAGAGAAAGGTGCAAGAGGTGAAAAAAAGGGCAAATGAGAGTTGGGGTGAGAGACTATCAGTAAATTTTAGGGAGAATAAAAATATGTTCTGGAAGGAGGTAAATAGGGTGCGTAAGACAAGGGAGCAAATGGGAACTTCAGTGAAGGGCGTAAATGGGGAGGTGATAACAAGTAGTGGTGATGTGAGAAGGAGATGGAATGAGTATTTTGAAGGTTTGTTGAATGTGTCTGATGACAGAGTGGCAGATATAGGGTGTTTTGGTCGAGGTGGTGTGCAAAGTGAGAGGGTTAGGGAAAATGATTTGGTAAACAGAGAAGAGGTAGTAAAAGCTTTGCGGAAGATGAAAGCCGGCAAGGCAGCAGGTTTGGATGGTATTGCAGTGGAATTTATTAAAAAAGGGGGTGACTGTATTGTTGACTGGTTGGTAAGGTTATTTAATGTATGTATGACTCATGGTGAGGTGCCTGAGGATTGGCGGAATGCGTGCATAGTGCCATTGTACAAAGGCAAAGGGGATAAGAGTGAGTGCTCAAATTACAGAGGTATAAGTTTGTTGAGTATTCCTGGTAAATTATATGGGAGGGTATTGATTGAGAGGGTGAAGGCATGTACAGAGCATCAGATTGGGGAAGAGCAGTGTGGTTTCAGAAGTGGTAGAGGATGTGTGGATCAGGTGTTTGCTTTGAAGAATGTATGTGAGAAATACTTAGAAAAGCAAATGGATTTGTATGTAGCATTTATGGATCTGGAGAAGGCATATGATAGAGTTGATAGAGATGCTCTGTGGAAGGTATTAAGAATATATGGTGTGGGAGGCAAGTTGTTAGAAGCAGTGAAAAGTTTTTATCGAGGATGTAAGGCATGTGTACGTGTAGGAAGAGAGGAAAGTGATTGGTTCTCAGTGAATGTAGGTTTGCGGCAGGGGTGTGTGATGTCTCCATGGTTGTTTAATTTGTTTATGGATGGGGTTGTTAGGGAGGTAAATGCAAGAGTCCTGGAAAGAGGGGCAAGTATGAAGTCTGTTGGGGATGAGAGAGATTGGGAAGTGAGTCAGTTGTTCGCTGATGATACAGCGCTGGTGGCTGATTCATGTGAGAAACTGCAGAAGCTGGTGACGGAGTTTGGTAAAGTGTGTGGAAGAAGAAAGTTAAGAGTAAATGTGAATAAGAGCAAGGTTATTAGGTACAGTAGGGTTGAGGGTCAAGTCAATTGGGAGGTGAGTTTGAATGGAGAAAAACTGGAGGAAGTGAAGTGTTTTAGATATCTGGGAGTGGATCTGTCAGCGGATGGAACCATGGAAGCGGAAGTGGATCATAGGGTGGGGGAGGGGGCGAAAATTTTGGGAGCCTTGAAAAATGTGTGGAAGTCGAGAACATCATCTCGGAAAGCAAAAATGGGTATGTTTGAAGGAATAGTGGTTCCAACAATGTTGTATGGTTGCGAGGCGTGGGCTATGGATAGAGTTGTGCGCAGGAGGATGGATGTGCTGGAAATGAGATGTTTGAGGACAATGTGTGGTGTGAGGTGGTTTGATCGAGTAAGTAACGTAAGGGTAAGAGAGATGTGTGGAAATAAAAAGAGCGTGGTTGAGAGAGCAGAAGAGGGTGTTTTGAAATGGTTTGGGCACATGGAGAGAATGAGTGAGGAAAGATTGACCAAGAGGATATATGTGTCGGAGGTGGAGGGAACGAGGAGAAGAGGGAGACCAAATTGGAGGTGGAAAGATGGAGTGAAAAAGATTTTATGTGATCGGGGCCTGAACATGCAGGAGGGTGAAAGGAGGGCAAGGAATAGAGTGAATTGGAGCGATGTGGTATACAGGGGTTGACGTGCTGTCAGTGGATTGAATCAAGGCATGTGAAGCGTCTGGGGTAAACCATGGAAAGCTGTGTAGGTATGTATATTTTGCGTGTGTGGACGTGTGTATGTACATGTGTATGGGGGGGGGGTTGGGCCATTTCTTTCGTCTGTTTCCTTGCGCTACCTCGCAAACGCGGGAGACAGCGACAAAGTATAAAAAAAAAAAAAAAAAAAAAAAAAAATATATATATATATATATATATATATATATATATATATATATATATGTATATATATATATATATATATATATATATATATATATATATATATATATATATATATATATATATATATATATATATATATATATTTATCCCTGGGGATAGGGGAGAAAGAATACTTCCCACGTATTCCCTGCGTGTCGTAGAAGGCGACTAAAAGGGGAGGGTGCGGGGGCTGGAAATCCTCCCCTCTCAATATATTTTTAATTTTCCAAAAGAAGGAACAGAGAAGGGGGCCAGGTGAGGATATTCCCTCAATGGCCCAGTCCTCTGTTCTTAACGCTACCTCGCTAACGCGGGAAATGGCGAATAGTTTGAAAATATATATATATATATATATACATATATATATATATATATATATATATATATATATATATATATATATATATATATATATATTTTTTTTTTTTGCTTTGTCGCTGTCTCCCGCGTTAGCGAGGTAGCGCAAGGAAACGGACGAAAGAAAAGGCCCAACCCACCCCCATACACATGTATATACATACACGTCCACACACGCAAATATACATACCCATACATCTCAATGTACACATATGTATACACACACAGACACATAAATATATACACATGCACACAATTCACACTGTCTGCCTTTATTCATTCCCATCGCCACTTCCCCACACATGGAATAACATCCCCCTCCCCCCTCATGTGTGCGAAGTAGCGCTAGGAAAAGACAACAAAGGCCCCATTCGTTCACACTCAGTCTCTAGCTGTCATGCAATAATGCCCGAAACCACAGCTCCCTTTCCACATCCAGGCACCACACAACTTTCCATGGTTTACCCCAGACGCTTCACATGCCCTGTTTCAATCCATTAACAGCACGTCGACCCCGGTATGCCATATCGATCCAATTCACTATATTCCTTGCACGCCTTTCACCCTCCTGCATGTTCAGGCCCCGATCACACAAAATCTTTTTCACTCCATCTTTCCACCTCCAATATGGTCTCCCACTTCTCGTTCCCTCCACCTCCGACACATATATCCTCTTGGTCAATTTTTCCTCACTCATTCTCTCCACGTGCCCAAACATCTCAAAACACCCTCTTCTGCTCTCTCAACCACGCTCTTTTTATTTCAACACATTTCTCTTACCCTTACATTACTTACTCGATCAAACCACCTCACACCACATATTGTCCTCAAACATCTCATTTCCAGCACATCCACCGTCCTGCCCACAACTCTATCCATAGCCCACGCCTCGCAATCATACAGCATTGTTGGAACCACTATTCCTTCAAACATAACCATTTTTGATTTCGGAGATAATGTTGTTGACTTCCACACATTCTTCAAGGCTCCCACCATTTTCGCCCCCTCCACCACCCTATGATTCACTTCCGCTTCCATGGTTCCATCCACTGCCAGATCCACTCCCAGATATCTAAAACACTTCACGTCCTCCAGTTTTGCTCCATTCAAACTTACCTCCCTATTGACTTGACCCTCAACCCTACTGTACCTAATAACCTTGCTCTTATTCACATTTACTCTTAACTTTCTTCTTCCACACACTTTACCAAACTCCGTCACCAGCTTCTGCAGTTTCTCACATGAATCCGCCACCAGCGCTGTATCATCAGCGAACAACAACTGACTCACTTCCCAAGCTCTCTCATCCCCAACAGACTTCATACTTGCCCCTCTTTTCAAAACTCTTGCATTCACCTCCCTAACAACTCCATCCATAAACAAATTAAACAACCATGGAGACATCACACACCCCTGCCGCAAACCTACATTCACTGAAAACATATCACTTTCCTCTCTTCCGACACGTACACATGCCTTACATCCTCGATAAAAACTTTTCACTGCTTCTAACAACTTGCCTCCCACACCATATATTCGTAGTACCTTCCACAGAGCATCTCTATCAACTCTATCATATGCCTTCTCCAGATCCATAAATGCTACATACAAATCCATTTGCTTTTCTAAGTATTTCTCACATACATTCTTCAAAGCAAAAACTTGATCCGCACATCCTCTACCACTTCTGAAACCACACACACACACACACACACACACATATATATATATATATATATATATATATATATATATATATATATATATATATATATATATATATATATATATATATATATATCTTTCATACTATTCGACATTTCCCGCGTTTGCGAGGTAGCGTTAAGAACAGAGGACTGGGCCTTAGAGGGAAAATCCTCACCTGGCCCCCTTCTCTGTTCCTTCTTATGGAAAATCAAAAAAAAAAAACGAGAGGGGAGGATTTCCAGCCACCCGCTCCCTCCCCTATTAGTCGTCTTCTACGACACGCAGGGAATACGTGGGAAGTATTCTTTCTCCCCTATCTCCAGGGATAATATATATATATATATATATATATATATATATATATATATATATATATATATATATATATATATATATATATATATATATATATATATATATATATATATTTATTTATTATTTATATTTTATTTTGCTTTGTCGCTGTCTCCCGCGTCAGCGAGGTGGCGCAAGGAAACAGACGAAAGAATGGCCCAACCCGCCCACATACACATGCATATACATACACGTCCACACATGTAAATATGCATACCTATACATCTCAATGTACACATATATATATACACACAGACATATACATATATACACATGTACATAATTCATACTGTCTGGTTTTATCTGTTCCCATCGCCACCTCACCACACATGGAATAGCAACCCCCTCCCCCCTCATGTGTGCGAGGTAGCGCTAGGAAAAGACAACAAAGGCCCCATTCGTTCACACTCAGTCTCTAGCTGTCATGTAACAATGCACCGAAACCACAGCTCCCTTTCCACATCCAGGCCCCACACAACTTTCCATGGAAAACCCCAGATGCTTCACATACCCTGGTTCAATCCATTAAAAACACGTCGACCCCGGTATAGCATATCGTTCCAATTCACTCTATTCCTTGCACGCCTTTCACCCTCCTGCATGTTCAGGCCCCGATCACTCAAAATCTTTTTCACTCCATCTTCCCACCTCCAATTTAGTCTCCCACTTCTCCTCGTTCCCTCCACCTCTGACACGTATATCCTCTTGTTCAATCTTTCCTCACTCATTGTCTCCATGTGAACAAACCATTTCAAAACACCCTCTTCTGCTCTCTCAACCAAGCTCTTTTTATTTCCACACATCTCTTAACCTTACATTACTCACTCGATCAAACCACCTCACACCACATATTGTCCTCAAACATCTCATTTCCAGCACATCCATCCTCCTTATTTCTAGCACTTCCACCCTCCTTCGCACAACTCTATCCATAGCCCACGCCTCGCAACCATACAACATTATTGGAACCACTATTCCTTCAAACATACCCATTTTTACTTTCCGAGATAATGTTCTCGACTTCCACATATTTTTCAAGGCTCCCAGAATTTTTACCCCCTCCCCCACCCTATGATTCACTTCCGCTTCCATGGTTCCATCCGCTGCCAGATCCACTCCCAGATATCTAAAACACTTTATTTCCTCCAGTTTTTCTCCATTCAAACTTACCTCCCAATTGACTTGACCCTCAACTCTACTGTAACTAATAACCTTGCTCTTATTCACATTCACTCTTAACTTTCTTCTTTCACACACTTTACTAGACTCAGTCACCAGCTTCTGCAGTTTCTCACATGAATCAGCCACCAGCGCTGTATCATCGGCGAACAAAAACTGACTCACTTCACAAGCTCTCTCATCCACAACAGACTTCATACTTGCCCCTCTTTACAAAACTCTTGCATTCACCTTCCTAACAACCCCATCCATAAACAAATTAAACAACCATGGAGACATCACACACACCTACCGCAAACCTACATTCGCTGAGAACCAATCACTCTCCTCTCTTCCTACACGTACACAGGCCTTACATCCTCGATAAAAACTTTTCACTGCTTCTAACAACTTTCCTCCCACACCATATATTCTTTAAACCTTCCACAGAGCACCTCTATCAACTCTATCATATGCCTTCTCCAGATCCATAAATGCTACATACAAATCCATTTGTTTTTCAAAGTATTTCTCACATACATTCTTCAAAGCAAACACCTGATCCACACATCCTCTACCACTTCTGAAACCACACTGCTCTTCCCCAGTCTGATGCTCTGTACATGCCTTCACCCTCTCAATCAATACCCTCCCATATAATTTACCAGGAATACTCAACAAACTTATACCTCTGTAATTAGAGCACTCACTCTTATCCCCTTTGCTTTTGTACAATGGCACTATGGAAGCTTTCCGCCAATCCTCAGGCACCTCACCATGAATCATACATACATCAAATAACCTTACCAACCAGTCAACAATACAGTCACCCCCTTTTTTAAGAAATCCCACTGCAATACCATCCAAACCTACAGCTTTGCCGTCTTTCATCTTCCGTAAAGCTTTTACTACCTCTCCTCTATGTACCAAATCATTTTCCCTAACCCTCTCACTTTGCACACCACCTCGACCAAAACACCCTATAGCTGCCACTCTATCATCAAACACATTCAACAAACCTTCAAAATACTCACTCCATCTCCTCACATCACTACTACTTGTTATCACCTCCCCATTTGCCCCTTCACTGAAGTTCCCATTTGCTCCCTTGTCATACACACTTTATTTACCTCCTTCCAAAACATCTTTTTATTCTCCCTGAAATTTAATGATACTCTCTCACCCCAACTCTCATTTGCACTCTTTTTCACCTCTTGCACCTTTTTCTTGACCTCCTGTCTCTTTCTTTTATACATCTCCCACTCAATTTCATTTTTTCCCTGCAAAAATCGTCCAAATGCCTCTCTCTTCTCTTTCACTAATAATCTTACTTCTTCATCCCACCACTCACTACCGCTTCTAATTAACCCACCTCCCACGCTTCTCATGCCACAAGCATCTTTTGCGCAAGCCATCACTGCTTCCCTAAATACATCCCATTCCTCCCCTACTCCCCTCACCTCCTTTGTTCTCACCTTTTTCCATTCTGTACTCAGTCTCTCCTGGTACTTCCTCACACAGGTCTCCCTCCCAAGCTCACTTACTGTCACCACTCTCTTCACCAAAACATTCCCTCTTCTTTTCTGAAAATTCCCACAAATCTTCACCTTCGCCTCCACAAGATAATGATCAGACATCCCTCCAGTTGCACATTAACATCCAAAAGTCTCTCTTTCGTGCGTCTATCAATTAACACGTAATCCAAAAACGCTCTCTGGCCATCTCTCTTACTTACATACGTATACTTATGTATGTCTCGCTTTTAAAACTAGGTATTCCCAATCACCAGTCCTTTTTCAGCACATAAATCTGCAAGCTCTTCACCATTTCCATTTACAACACTGAACACTCCATGTATACCAGTTATTCCCTCAACTGCCACATTACTCACCTTTGCATTCAAATCACCCATCACTATAACCCGGTCTTGTTCATCAAAACCACTAACACACTCATTCAGCTGCTCCCAAAACACTTGACTCTCATGATCTTTCTTCTCATGCCCAGGTGCATATGCACCAATAATCACCCATCTCTCTCGATCAACTTTCAGTTTTACCCATATCAATCTAGAATTTACTTTCTTACACTCTATCACATACTCCCACAACTCCTGATACAGGAGTAGTGCTACTCCTTCCCCTGCTCTTGTACTCTCACTAACCCCTGACTTTACTCCCCAAACATTCCCAAACCACTCTTCCCCTTTACCCTTGAGCTTCGTTTCACTCAGAGCCAAAACATCCAGGTTCCATTCCTCAAACATACTACCTATCTCTCCTTTTTTCTCATCTTGGTTACATCCACACACATTTAGACATCCCAATCTGAGCCTTCGAGGAGGATGAGCACTCCTCGCGTGACTCCTTCTTCTGTTTCCCCTTTTAGAAACTTAAAATACAAGGAGGGGAGGGTTTCTGGACCCCGCTCCCGTCCCCTTTAG
Source organism: Panulirus ornatus (assembly GCF_036320965.1). NCBI lineage: Eukaryota > Metazoa > Arthropoda > Malacostraca > Decapoda > Palinuridae > Panulirus > Panulirus ornatus. Next base: position 16,413,617 of record NC_092258.1, on the reverse strand, counting down.
TCGCCTTCTTCGACACGTGAGGAATGCGTATATATATATATATATATATATATATATATATATATATATATATATATATATATATATATATATATATATATATATATATATATATATATATATATATATATATATATATATATATATATATATATATATATATATGCTCTGTGGAAGGTATTAAGAATATATGGTGTGGGAGGCAAGTTGTTGGAAGCAGTGAAAAGTTTTTATCGAGGATGTAAGGCATGTGTACGTGTAGGAAGAGAGGAAAGTGATTGGTTCTCAGTGAATGTAGGTTTGCGGCAGGGGTGTGTGATGTCTCCATGGTTGTTTAATTTGTTTATGGATGGGGTTGTTAGGGAGGTAAATGCAAGAGTTTTGGAAAGAGGGTCAAGTATGAAGTCTGTTGGGGATGAGAGAGCTTGGGAAGTGAGTCAGTTGTTGTTCGCTGATGATACAGCGCTGGTGGCTGATTCATGTGAGAAACTGCAGAAGCTGGTGACTGAGTTTGATAAAGTGTGTGGAAGAAGAAAGTTAAGAGTAAATGTGAATAAGAGCAAGGTTATTAGGTACAGTAGGGTTGAGGGTCAAGTCAATTGGAAGGTGAGTTTGAATGGAGAAAAACTGGAGGAAGTGAAGTGTTTTAGATATCTGGGAGTGGATCTGGCAGCGGATGGAACCATGGAAGCGGAAGTGGACCATAGGGTGGGGGAGGGGGCGAAAATTTTGGGAGCCTTGAAGAATGTGTGGAAGTCGAGAACATTATCTCGGAAAGCAAAAATGGGTATGTTTGAAGGAATAGTGGTTCCAACAATGTTGTATGGTTGCGAGGCGTGGGCTATGGATAGAGTTGTGCGCAGGAGGATGGATGTGCTGGAAATGAGATGTCTGAGGACAATGTGTGGTGTGAGGTGGTTTGATCGAGTAAGTAACGTAAGGGTAAGAGAGATATGTGGAAATATAAAGAGCGTGGTTGAGAGAGCAGAAGAGGGTGTTTTGAATTGGTTTGGGCACATGGAGAGAATGAGTGAGGAAAGGTTGACTAAGAGGATATATGTGTCGGAGGTGGAGGGAACGAGGAGAAGAGGGAGACCAAATTGGAGGTGGAAAGATGGAGTGAAAAAGATTTTGCGTGATCGGGGCCTGAACATGCAGGAGGGTGAAAGGAGGGCAAGGAATAGAGTGAATTGGAGCGATGTGGTATACCGGGGTTGACGTGCTGTCAGTGGATTGAATCAAGACATGTGAAGCGTCTGGGGTAAACCATGGAAAGCTGTGTAGGTATGTATATTTGCGTGTGTGAACGTATGTATATACATGTGTATGGGGGTGGGTTGGGCCATTTCTTTCGTCTGTTTTCTTGCGCTACCTCGCAAACGCGGGAGACAGCGACAAAGTATAAAAAAAAAAAAAAAATATATATATATATATATATATATATATATATATATATATATATATATATATATATATATATATATATATATATATATATATATACAAAGTATATATAGCGACAAAGTATAATAAAAAAAAAATATATATATATATTTTATTTATTTATTTATTTTGCTTTGTCGTTGTCTCCCGCGTTTGCGAGGTAGCGCAAGGAAACAGACGAAAGAAATGGCCCAACCCACCCCCATACAAAATGTATATACATACACGTCCACACACGCAAATATACATACCTATACATCTCAATGTACACATATATATACACACACAGACACATACATATATACCCATGCACAGAATTCTCACTGTCTTCCTTTATTAATTTCCATCGCCACCCCGCCACACATGGAATACCATCCCCCTCCCCTCTCATGTGTGCGAGGTAGCACTAGGAAAAGACAACAAAGGCCCCATTCGTTCACGCTCAGTCTCTAGCTGTCATGCAATAATGCTCGAACACCACAGCACCCTTTCCGCATCCAGGCCCCACAGAATTTTCCATGGTTTACCCCAGACGCTTCACATGCCCTGATTCAATCCACTGACAGCACGTCAACCCCGGTATACCACATCGATCCAATTCACTCTATTCCTTGCCCTCCTTTCACCCTCCTGCATGTTCAAGCCCCGATCACACAAAATCTTTTTCACTCCATCTTTCCACCTCCAATTTGGTCTACCACTTCTGCTTGTTCCCTCCACCTCCGACACATATATCCTCTTGGTCAATCTTTCCTCATTCATTCTCTCCATGTGCCCAAACCATTTGAAAACACCCTCTTCTGCTCTCTCAACCACGCTCTTTTTATTTCCACACATATCTCTTACCCTTACATTACTTACTCGATCAAACCACCTCACACCACATATTGTCCTGAAACATCTCATTTCCAGCACATCCACCCTCCTGCCCACTCCCAGATATCTAAAACACTTTACTTCCTCCAGTTTTTCTCCATTGAAACTTACCTCCCAATTGACTTGACCCTCAACCCTACAGTACCTAATAACCTTGCTCTTATTCACATTTACTCTTAACTTTCTTCTTTCACACACTTTACCAAACTCAGTCACCAGCTTCTGCAGTTCTCACAACAATCAGCCACCAGCGTTGTATCATCAGCGAACAACAACTGACTCACTTCCCAAGCTCTCTCATCCACAACAGACTTCATACTTGCCCCTCTTTCCAAAACTCTTGCATTCACCTCCCTAACAACCCCATCCATACACAAATTAAACAACCATGGAGACATCACACACCCCTGCCGCAAACCTACATTCACTGAGAACCAATCACTTTCCTGTCTTCCTACACGTACATATGCCTTACATCCTCGATAAAAACTTTTCACTGCTTCTAACAACTTGCCTCCCACACCATATATTCTTGATACCTTCCACAGAGCATCTCTATCAACTCTATCATATGCCTTCTCTAGATCCATAAATGCTACATACAAATCCATTTGCTTTTCTAAGTATTTCTCACACACATTCTTCATAGCAAATACCTGATCCACACATCCTCTACCACTTCTGAAACCACACTGCTCTTCCCCAATATATATATATATATATATATATATATATATATATATATATATATATATATATATATATATATATATATATATATATATATATATATATATATATATCTATTGGAAAGGATCACAATTTTGCGCGTGATCAAGATATTCCTATGAGTCCACGGGGACTTTTCGTGTTTCATTTTCCCCGAGGAGTCATAGGAATATATATATATACATATACATAGACTGTGTTTGATGATAGAGTGGCAGATATAGGGTGTTTTGGTCGAGGTGGTGTGGAAAGTGAGAGGGTTATGGAAAATGATTTGGTAAACAGAGAAGAGTTAGTAAAAGCTTTGCGGAAGATGAAAGCCGGCAAGGCAGCAGGTTTGGATGGTATTGCAGTGGAATTTATGAAAAAAGGGGGTGACTGTATTGTTGACTGGTTGGTAAGGTTATTTAATGTATGTATGATTCATGTTGAGGTGCCTCAGGATTGGCGGAATGCTTGCATAGTGCCATTGTACAAAGTCAAAGGGGATAAGAGTGAGTGCTCAAATTACAGAGGTATAAGTTGTTGAGTATTCCTGGTAAATTATATGGGAGGGTATTGATTGAGAGGGTGAAGGCATGTACAGAGCATCAGATTGGGGAAAAGCAGTGTGGTTTTAGAAGTGGTAGAGGATGTGTGGATCAGGTGTTTACTTTGAAGAATGTATGTGAGAAATACTTAGAAAAGCAAATGGATTTGTATGTAGCATTTATGGATCTGGAGAAGGCATATGATAGAGTTGATAGAGATGGTCTGTGGAAGGTACTAAGAATATATGGTGTAGGAGGCAAGGTGTTAGAAGCAGTGAAAAGTTTTTTATCGAGGATGTAAGGCATGTGTACGTGTAGGAAGAGAGGAAAGTGATTGGTTCTCAGTGAATGTAGGTTTGCGGCAGGAGTGTGTGATATCTCCATGGTTGTTTAATTTCTTTATGGTTGGGGTTGTTAGGGAGGTGAATGCAAGAGTTTTGGAAAGAGGGGCAAGAATGAAGTCTGTTGTGGATGAGAGAGCTTGGGAAGTGAGTCAGTTGTTGTTCGCTCATGATACAGCGCTGGTGGCTGATTCATGTGAGAAACTGCAGAAGCTGGTGACTGAGTTTGGTAAAGTGTGTGAAAGAAGAAAGTTAAAAGGAAATGTGAATAAGAGCAAGGTTATCAGGTAGAGTAGTGTTGAGTGTCAAGTCAATTGGGAGGTAAGTTTGAATGGAGAAAAACTGGAGGAAGTAAAATGTTTTAGATATCTGAGAGTGGATCTGGCAGCGGATGGAACCATGGAAGCGGAAGTGAATCATAGGGTAGGGGAGGGGGCGAAAATCCTGGGAGCCTTGAAGAATGTGTGGAAATCGAGAACATTATCTCGGAAATCAAAAATGGCTATGTTTGAAGGAATAGTGGTTCCAACAATGTTGTATGTTTGCGAGGCGTGGGCTATGGATAGAGTTGTGGGCAGGAGGGTGGATGTGCTGGAAATGAGGTGTTTGAGGACAATATGTGGTGTGAGGTGGTTTGATCGAGTAAGTAATGTAAGGGTAAGAGATATGTGTGGAAATAAAAAGAGCGTGGTTGAGAGAGCAGAAGAGGGTGTTTTGAAATGGTTTGGGCACATGGAGAGAATGAGTGAGGAAAGCTTGACTAAGAGGATATATGTGTCGGAGGTGGAGGGAACGAGGAGAAGTGGGAGACCAAATTGGAGGTGGAAAGATGTAGTGAAAAAGATTTTGCGTGATCAGGGCCTGAACATGCAGGAGGGTGAAAGGCGGGCAAGGGATAGAGTGAATTGGATCGATATGGTATACCGGGGTCGACGTGCTATCAAGGGATTGAATTAGGGCTTGTGAAGCGTCTGGGGTAAACTATGGAAAGTTATGTGGGGCCTGGATGTGGAAAGGGAGCTGTGGTTTCCGGGAATTATTACATCACAGCTAGAGACTGAGTGTGAACGAATGGGGCCTTTGTTGTCTTTTTCTAGCGCTACATCGCACACATGAGGGGGGAGGGGGAAGTTATTCCATGTGTGGTGAGGTGGCGATGGGAATAAATAAAAGCAGACAGTATGAATTATGTACATGTGTATATATGTATATGTCTGTGTGTATATATATGTGTACATTGAGATGTATAGGTATGTATATTTGCGTGTGTGGACGTTTATGTATATACATGTGTATGGGGGTGGGTTGGGCCATTTCTTTCGTCTGTTTCCTTGTGCTACCTCGCAAACGCGGGAGACAGCGACAAAGGAAAATAAATAATAAATAATATATATATATATATATATATATATATATATATATATATATATATATATATATATATATATATATATATATATGATAAAAAATATCATAATTCTGCACGTGATTAAGTATATTCTTAAGAGACCACGGGGAAAATGAAACACGATAATATCCCAAGTGCACTTTCGTGTAATAATCACATCATCAAGGGAGACACAAGAGAGAAATATAACAGTCAGTTGATATACAAGGAAGAGACATAGGTAGGACGCCATTTGTTAAACATGCGATTGTCAAAGACAGACAACGAGCGTAACATGAGCTTATTATTTTACAAATTCTATTAACAAAAAAGTTATCCAGTTTGTAAAAACTATTTCTAATACTAACATTATAATTGTTTGCGTATTTGATAATAGAAGATTCACTGATATTTCTTGTGGTAATAGAGTTAGAGTTAATAACTGAGATGGCATTACTCCATCTAATACAATGATTATAGCTTTTAACGTGATTAAACAAGGCATTTAATTCCTGTCCCGTTCTTACATTATATTTATGTTGCTTAAGTCTAACAGAAAGATCCTTACTAGTCTGCCCAACATAAAACTCATCACAATTTCTACGTGGCACTTTATAAATGCACCCTGGAGTGTTTTCTGAGGAATTCCTGATCAAGATATTCTTTGTAGTATTATTGTTGCTACAGGCAACATCTACATTAAAGGATTTAAGCAACATGGGAATTAAAATAGAATTATTTTGAAAAGGAAGAACTGAAAGATTCTTGGTGTCAATAGGAGGTTTGGGCGCAACTCTATAAAATGATTTCTTTCCTAACTTAAGGGATTTATTAATTAAAGACCTATGGCACTTTAACTTCGATCCATTAGAATATATCTTCTCAAATTCATCAATATACTCTCGACTGCAAATAGGCAATGCCCTAATAGACATAGACTGAAATGATGAAAATTTAAGTCTGTCATGTTGAGATGAGTAATAATGATTATATGAGCATACGTTAGTAGGTTAAACTTAAACTTGTTCCTTGCCTATGGATCATGCAATCTAAAAATGGTAACATACCATTATTTTCATTTTCTACTGTAAATTTGATGGAAGGTACTAAATTGTTAATTAAAGGGAGAAATATTTGTAAATTTTCATACCTAAACCAGATTGCATTAGAAGGTAAGATATCATTTATCAATTTTGTTTTAAAAATTTCCATATAAAGATTACTTAGTACAGGTGAAAGAGGGTTACCCATTGCCTTACCATATTTTTGAGCTTGATAATCTACATTGAATTGAAATACAGTCTTTTATACACAATTTTATCAGTTCAATGAAATTAGACTTTGAAACAGGTAATGAGTATCATCCAAGACATCAAATAAATATTCTAAAAGGTCATCAACTGGAATTTTTGTGAAAAGTGTTGAAACATCAAAGCTAACAAGTTTGAAATGATAATTAACATTGATTTTGTTAAGCTTGTTAACTAAATCTACATTGTTTATGATATGGAATTCTGATATCCTGAACAATGTAGATTTAGTTAACAAGGTTAACAATATCATTGTTAATTTGGAATGGCAATGGGTAACCCTCTTTCACCTGTACAAAGTAAGCTATATATGGAAATTTTTGAAAGAAAATTACTAAAGGATATCTTACCTTCTAATGCAATTTGGTTTAGGTATGTAGACGATGTTCTTCGCGTTTGGCCAACAAATGGAAATTTACATATCTTTCTCCCCTTACTTAACAATTTAGTACCTTCCATCAAATTTACTGTAGAAAATGAAAATAATGGTACGTCACCATTTTTAGATTGCATGTTCCATAGGCAAGGAAACAAGTTTAAGATCAGCATATATAGAAAACCTACCAATGGATGCTTATATATACATTATTACTCATCTCAATATGACAGAGTTAAATTATCATAATTTCAATCTATGTTCCTTAGGCCATTACGCATTTGCAGTCCAGAGTATATTGCTGATGAGTTTGAGAATATATAATCTATCGGATCTAAGTTAAAGTACCCTAGATCTTTCATTGATAAATCCTTTAAGGAAGCAAAGAAATTATTTTATAGAGTTGAGCCCAAACCTCCCATTGACACCAAGAATGTTTTAGTTCTTCATTTTTATAATTTTACTTTACTTCCCATTTAATGTAGATGTTGCCTTCAGCAACAATAATACTAAAAAGAATACCTTAACCATAAATTCACCAGAAAAATCTTCTGGGTGCATTTATAAAGTGCCATGTAGAAATTGTGATAAGTTTTATGTTAGGCAGACTGGTAAGGATCTTTCTCTTAGACTTAAGCAACATATAGTATAAGAACGGGACAGGAATAAAATGCCTTGTTTGATTACGTTAAATACTATGATCATCATACTGATTGGAGAAATGCCATCTCAGTTTTTAACTTTAACTTTATTACCTGAAAAAATATCACATTATTAAATGCACAAAGAATTATAATGTTGATATTAGTGATGGTTTATACAAATAGGACAAATTCATTGTTGATAAAATTTGTAAAATGATAAGTTCATGATACGTTCTTTGTCTGTCTTGGACAATTGCATATTTAGGAAATGGTGTCCTAGCTAAGTCTCTTCGTCGTATACCAACTTATCTTTCGCTCTTATGTCTCCCTTGATGATGTGATTATTACAGGAAAGTGCACTTGGTGAGGACGTTCCCTCGGGGGCTCAGTCCATTGCTCTTAACGCTGCCTCGCTGACGGGGAAAATGGCAAATACTATGAAAGATATATATATAAGTATGTGTATATATATATATATATATATATATATATATATATATATATATATATATATATATATATATATATATATATATATACATATATATATATATATATATATATATATATATATATATATATATATATATATATATATATATATATATATATATATATACATATATATATATATATATATATATATATATATATATATATATATATATATATATATATATATATATATATATATACATATATATATATATATATATATATATATATATATATATATATATATATATATATATATATATATATATATATATATATATATATATATATGTATATATATATATATATATATATATATATATATATATATATATATATATATATATATATATATATATATATATATATATATATATACACATACTTATATATACATATATATATATATATATATATATATATATATATATATATATATATATATACATATATACATATATATATATATATATATTTTTTTTATACCATTCGCCATTTCCCGCGTTTGCGAGGTAGCGCTAAGAACAGAGGACTGGGCCTTAGAGGGAAAATCCTCACCTGGCCCCCTTCTCTGTTCCTTCTTTTGGAAAATCAGAAAAAAAAACGAGAGGGGAGGATTTCCAGCCACCCGCTCCCTCCCCTTTTAGTCGCCTTCTACGACACGCAGGGAATACGTGGGAAGTATTCTTTCTCCCCTATCCCCAGGGATATATATATATATATATATATATATATATATATATATATATATATATATATATATATATATATATATATATATATATATATATATATATATATATATATATATATATATATATATATATATATGTGAAAAAAGGAGAGATAGGTAGTATGTTTGAGGAAAGAAACCTGGATGTTTTGGCTCTGAGTGAAACGAAGCTCAAGGGTAAAGGGGAAGAGTGGTTTGGAAATGTCTGGGGAGTAAAGTTAGGGGTTAGTGAGAGGACAAGAGCAAGGGAAGGAGTAGCAATACTCCTGAAACAGGAGATGTGGGAGTATGTGATAGAATGTAAGAAAGTAAATTCCCGATTAATATGGGTAAAACTGAAAGTTGATGGAGAGAGGTGGGTGATTATTGGTGCATATGCACCTGGGCATGAGAAGAAAGATCATGAGAGGCAAGTGTTTTGGGAGCAGCTGAATGAGTGTGTTAGTGGTTTTGATGCACGAGACCGGGTTATAGTGATGGGTGATTTGAATGCAAAGGTGAGAAATGTGGCAGTTGAGGGAATAATTGGTATACATGGGGTGTTCAGTGTTGTAAATGGAAATAGTGAAGAGCTTGTAGATTTATGTGCTGAAAAAGGACGGATGATTGGGAATACCTGGTTTAAAAAGCGAGATATACATAAGTATACTTATGTAAGTAGGAGAGATGGCCAGAGAGCGTTATTGGATTACGTGTTAATTGACAGGCGTGCGAAAGAGAGACTTTTGGATGTTAATGTGCTGAGAGGTGCAACTGGAGGGATGTCTGATCATTATCTTGTGGAGGCTAAGGTGAAGATTTGTATGGGTTTTCAGAAAAGAAGAATGAATGTTGGGGTGAAGAGGGTGGTGAGAGTAAGTGAGCTTGGGAAGGAGACCTGTGTGAGTTAGTACCAGGAGAGAATGAGTACAGAATGGAAAAAGGTGAGAACAATGGAAGTAAGGGGAGTGGGGGAGGAATGGGATGTATTTAGGGAATCAGTGATGGATTGCGCAAAAGATGCTTGTGGCATGAGAAGAGTGGGAGGTGGGTTGATTAGAAAGGGTAGTGAGTGGTGGGATGAAGAAGTAAGATTATTAGTGAAAGAGAAGAGAGAGGCATTTGGACGATTTTTGCAGGGAAAAAATGCAATTGAGTGGGAGATGTATAAAAGAAAGAGACAGGAGGTCAAGAGAAAGGTGCAAGAGGTGAAAAAAAGGGCAAATGAGAGTTGGGGTGAGAGAGTATCATTAAATTTTAGGGAGAATAAAAAGATGTTCTGGAAGGAGGTAAATAAAGTGCGTAAGACTAGGGAGCAAATGGGAACTTCAGTGAAGGGCGCAAATGGGGAGATGATAACAAGTAGTGGTGATGTGAGAAGGAGATGGAGTGAGTATTTTGAAGGTTTGTTGAATGTGTTTGATGATAGAGTGGCAGATATAGGGTGTTTTGGTCGAGGTGGTGTGCAAAGTGAGAGGGTTAGGGAAAATGATTTGGTAAACAGAGAAGAGGTAGTGAAAGCTTTGCGGAAGATAAAAGCAGGCAAGGCAGCAGGTTTGGATGGTATTGCAGTGGAATTTATAAAAAAAAGGGGGTGACTGTATTGTTGACTGGTTGGTAAGGTTATTTAATGTATGTATGACTCATGGTGAGGTGCCTGAGGATTGGCGGAATGCGTGCATAGTGCCATTGTACAAAGGCAAAGGGGATAAGAGTGAGTGCTCAAATTACAGAGGTATAAGTTTGTTGAGTATTCCTGGTAAATTATATGGGAGGGTATTGATTGAGAGGGTGAAGGCATGTACAGAGCATCAGATTGGGGAAGAGCAGTGTGGTTTCAGAAGTGGTAGAGGATGTGTGGATCAGGTGTTTGCTTTGAAGAATGTATGTGAGAAATACTTAGAAAAGCAAATTCATTTGTATGTAGCATTTATGGATCTGGAGAAGGCATATGATAGAGTTGATAGAGATGCTCTCTGGAAGGTATTAAGAATATATGGTGTGGGAGGAAAGTTGTTAGAAGCAGTGAAAAGTTTTTATCGAGGATGTAAGGCATGTGTACGTGTAGGAAGAGAGGAAAGTGATTGGTTCTCAGTGAATGTAGGTTTGCGGCAGGGGTGTGTGATGTCTCCATGGTTGTTTAATTTGTTTATGGATGGGGTTGTTAGGGAGGTAAATGCAAGAGTTTTGGAAAGAGGGGCAAGTATGAAGTCTGTTGGGGATGAGAGAGCTTGGGAAGTGAGTCAGTTGTTGTTCGCTGATGATACAGAGCTGGTGGCTGATTCATGTGAGAAACTGCAGAAGCTGGTGACTGAGTTTGGTAAAGTGTGTGGAAGAAGAAAGTTAAGAGTAAATATGAATAGGAGCAAGGTTATTAGGTACAGTAGGGTTGAGGGTCAAGTCAATTGGGAGGTGAGTTTGAATGGAGAAAAACTGGAGGAAGTGAAGTGTTTTAGATATCTGGGAGTGGATCTGGCAGCGGATGGAACCATGGAAGCGGAAGTGGAACATAGGGTGGGGGAGGGGGCGAAAATTCTGGGGGCCTTGAAGAATGTGTGGAAGTCGAGAACATTATCTCGGAAAGCAAAAATGGGTATGTTTGAAGGAATAGTGGTTCCAACAATGTTGTATGGTTGCGAGGCGTGGGCTATGGATAGAGTTGTGCGCAGGAGGATGGATGTGCTGGAAATGAGATGTTTGAGGACAATGTGTGGTGTGAGGTGGTTTGCTCGAGTGAGTAACGTAAAGGTAAGAGAGATGTGTGGAAATAAAAAGAGCGTGGTTGAGAGAGCAGAAGAGGGTGTTTTGAAATGGTTTGGGCACATGGAGAGAATGAGTGAGGAAAGATTGACCAAGAGGATATATGTGTCGGAGGTGGAGGGAACGAGGAGAAGAGGGAGACCAAATTGGAGGTGGAAAGATGGAGTGAAAAAGATTTTGTGTGATCGGGGCCTGAACATGCAGGAGGGTGAAAGGAGGGCAAGGAATAGAGTGAATTGGAGCGATGTGGTATACCGGGGTTGACATGCTGTCAGTGGATTGAATCAAGGCATGTGAAGCGTCTGGGGTAAACCATGGAAAGCTGTGTAGGTATGTATATTTGCGTGTGTGGACGTATGTATATACATGTGTATGGGGGGGGGGTTGGGCCATTTCTTTCGTCTGTTTCCTTGCGCTACCTCGCAAACGCGGGAGACAGCGACAAAGTATAATAAATAAATATAATATATATATATATATATATATATATATATATATATATATATATATATATATATATATATATATATATATATATATATATATATATATATATATTTTTTTTTTCATACTATTCGCCATTTCCCGCGATAGCGAGGTAGCGTTAAGAACAGAGGACTGGGCCTTTGAGGGAATATCCTCATCTAGCCCTCTTCTCTGTTCCTTCTTTTGGAAAAATAAAAAAAAAACGAGAGGGGAGGATTTCCATTCTACCGCTCCGTTCCCTTTTAGTCGCCTTCTACGACACGCAGGGAATACGTGGGAAGTATTCTTTCTCCCCTATATATATATATATATATATATATATATATATATATATATATATATATATATATTTTCATATATATATATATATATATATATATATATATATATATATATATATATATATATATATATATATATATATATATATATATATATATATATATATATATATATATATATATATATATATATCCCTGGGGATAGGGGATTAAGAATATTTCCCACGTATTCCCTGCGTGTCGTAGAAGGCGACTAAAAGGGGAGGGAGCGGGGGCTGGAAATCCTCCCCTCTCGTTTTTTTTTTTTTTTCCAAAAGAAGGAATAGATAATTGGGCCAGGTGAGGGTATTCCCTCAAAGGCCCAGTCCTCTGTTCTTAACGCTACCTCGCTAATGCGGGAAATGGCGAATAGTTTGAAAGAAGAAAGGAAGAAATATATATATATATATATATATATATATATATATATATATATATATATATATATATATATATATATATATATATATATATATATATATATATATGGTGACGGAGTTTGGTAAAGTGTGTGGAAGAAGAAAGTTAAGAGTAAATATGAATAAGAGCAAGGTTATTAGGTACAGTAGGGTTGAGGGTCAAGTCAATTGGGAGGTGAGTTTGAATGGAGAAAAACTGGAGGAAGTGAAGTGTTTTAGATATCTGGGAGTGGATCTGTCAGCGGATGGAACCATGGAAGCGGAAGTTGATCATAGGGTGGGGGAGGGGGCGAAAATTTTGGGAGCCTTGAAAAATGTGTGGAAGTCGAGAACATTATCCCGGAAAGCAAAAATGGGTATGTTTGAAGGAATAGTGGTTCCAACAATGTTGTATGGTTGCGAGGCGTGGGCTATGGATAGAGTTGTTCGCAGGAGGATGGATGTGCTGGAAATGAGATGTTTGAGGACAATGTGTGGTGTGAGGTGGTTTGATCGAGTAAGTAACGTAAGGGTAAGAGAGATGTGTGGAAATAAAAAGAGCGTGGTTGAGAGAGCAGAAGAGGGTGTTTTGAAATGGTTTGGGCACATGGAGAGAATGAGTGAGGAAAGATTGACCAGGAGGATATATGTGTCGGAGGTGGAGGGAACGAGGAGAAGAGGGAGAGCAAATTGGAGGTGGAAAGATGGAGTGAAAAGGATTTTGTGTGATCGGGGCCTGAACATGCAGGAGGGTGAAAGGAGGGCAAGGAATAGAGTGAATTGGAGCGATGTGGTATACAGGGGTTGACGTGCTGTCAGTGGATTGAATCAAGGCATGTGAAGCGTCCGGGGTAAACCATGGAAAGCTGTGTAGGTATGTATATTTGCGTGTGTGGACGTGTGTATGTACATGTGTATGGGGGGGGGGGGGGGCGTTGGGCCATTTCTTTCGTCTGTTTCCTTGCGCTACCTCGCAAACGCGGGAGACAGCGACGAGGTATAAAAAAAAGAAAGAAAAAAAAAAAAAAAATATATATATATATATATATATATATATATATATATATATATATATATATATATATATATATATACACTGCTCTTCCCCAATCTGATGCTCTGTACATGCCTTCACCCACTCAATCAATACCCTCCCATATAATTTATCAGGAATACTCAACAAACTTATACCTCTGTAATTTGAGCACTCATTATTATCCCCTTTGCCTGCGTACAATGGCACTATGCACGAATTCCGCCAATCCTCAGGCACCTCACCATGAGTCATACATAGATTAAATAACCTTACCAACCAGTCAACAACACAGTCACCCCCTTTTTTAATGAATTCCACTGCAATACCATCCAAACCTGCTGCCTTGCCGGCTTTCGTCTTCCACAAAGCTTTTACCACCTCTTCTCTGTTTACCAAATCATTTTCCCTAACCCTCTCACTTTGCACACCACCTCGACGAAAACACCGTATATCTGCCACTCTATCATCAAACACATCCAACAGACTTTCAAAATACTCATTCTATCTCCTTCTCACGTCACCACTACTTGTTATCACCTCCCCATTTGCGCCCTTCACTGAAGTTCCCATTTGCTCCCTTGTCTTACGCACTTTATATACCTCCTTCCAAAACATCTTTTTATTCTCCCTAACATTCAATGATACGCTCTCACCCCAACTCTCATTTGCCCTCTTTTTCACCTCTTGCACCTTTCTCTTGACCTCCTGCCTCTTTCTTTTATACATCTCCCACTCATTTGCATTATTTCCCTGCAAAAATCGTCCAAATGTCTCTCTCTTCTCTTTCACTGATAAGTTTATTTCTTCATCCAACCACTCACTACCCTTTCTAATCTGCCCACATCCCACATTTCTCATGCCACAAGCATCTTTTGCGCAAGCCATCACTGCTTCCCTAAATGCATTCCATTCCTCCCCCACTCCCCTTACCTCCTTTGTTCTCACCTTTTTCCATTTTGTACTCAGTCTCTTCCGGTACTTCCTCACACAAGTCTCCTTCCCAAGCTCACTCACTCTCACCACTCTCTTCACCCCAACATTCTCTCTTCTTTTCTGAAAACCTCTACAAATCTTCACCTTAGCCTCCACAAGATAATGATCAGACATCCCTCCAGTTGCACCTCTCAGCACATTAACATCCAAAAGTCTCTCTTTTGCGCGCCTATCAATTAACACGTAATCCAATAACGCTCTCTGGCCATCTCTCCTTCTTACATACGTATACTTATGTATATCTCTCTTTTTAAATCAGGTATTCCCAATCACCAGTCCTTTTTTAGCACATAAATCTACAAGCTCTTCACCATTTCCATTTACAACACCGAACACCCCATGTATATCAATTATTCCCTGAACTGCCACATTACTCACCTTTGCATTCAAATCACCCATCACTATAACCCGGTCTCGAGCATCAAAAACACTAACACTTATTCAGCTACTCCCAAAACACTTGCCTCTCATGATCTTTCTACTCATGGCCAAGTGTCTATGCACCAATAATCACCCATCTCTCTCCATCAACTTTCAGTTTTACCCATATTCACATATTCACATATTCACATATTCCCCCCACTCCTGTTTCAGGAGTCGTGCTACTCCTTCCCTTTCTCTTGTCCTCTCACTAACCCCTGACTTTACTCCCAAGACATTCCCAAACCACTCCTCCCCTTTACCCTTGACCTTCTTTTCACTCAGAGCCAAAACATCCAGGTTCCTTTCCTCAAACATACTACCTATCTCTCCTTTTTTCTCATCTTGGTTACATCCACACACATTTAGACACCCCAATCTGAGCTTTCGAAGAGGATGAGCACTCCCCGCGTGATTCCTTCTGTTTCCCCTTTTAGAAAGTTAAAATACAAAAATACAATGATAAGTATATCCTGGGAGGTGGGTTGATTAGAAAGGGTAGACAGGAGGTCAAAAGAAAGGTGTAAGAGGTGAAAAAGAGGGCCAATGAGACTTGGGGTGAGAGAGTATCATTAAATTTTAGGGAGAATGAAAAGATGTTCTGGAAGGAGGTAAATAAAGTGCGTAAGACAAGGGAGCAAATGGGAACTTCAGTGAAGGGCGCAAATGGGGAGGTGATAACAAGTAGTGGTGATGTGAGAAGGAGATGGAGTGAGTATTTTGAAGGTTTATTGAATGTGTTTGATGATAGAGTGGCAGATATAGGGTGTTTTGGTCGAGGTGGTGTGCAAAGTGAGAGGGTTAGGGAAAATGATTTGGTAAACAGAGAAGAGGTAGTAAAAGCTTTGCGGAAGATGAAAGCCGGGAAGGCAGCAGGTTTGGATGGTATTGCAGTGGAATTTATTAAAAAAGGGGGTGACTGTATTACTGACTGGTTGGTAAGGTTATTTAATGTATGTATGACTCATGGTGAGGTGCCTAAGGATTGGCGGAATGCGTGCATCGTGCCATTGTACAAAGGGAAAGGGGATAACAGTGAGTGCTCAAACTTCAGAGGTATAAGTTTGTTGAGTATTCCTGGTAAATTATATGGGAGGGTATTGATTGAGAGGGTGAAGGCATGTACAGAGCAGCAGATTGGGGAAGAGCAGTGTGGTTTCAGAAGTGGTAGAGGATGTGTGGATCAGGTGTTTACTTTGAAGAATGTATGTGAGAAATACTTAGAAAAGCAAATGGATTTGTATATAGCATTTATGGATCTGGAGAAGGCATATGATAGAGTTGATAGAGATGCTCTGTGGAAGGTATTAAGAATATATGGTGTGTGAGGCAAGTTGTTAGAAGCAGTGAAAAGTTTTTATCGAGGATGTAAGGCATGTGTACGGGTAGGAAGAGTGGAAATTGACTGGTTTGCGGCAGGGGTGTGTGATGTCTTCATGGTTGTTTAATTTGTTTATGGATGGGGTTGTTAGGGAGGTGAATGCAAGAGTTTTGGAAAGTATGAAGTCTGTTTGGGATGAGAGAGCTTGGGAAGTGAGTCAGTTGTTGTTCGCTGATGAGACAGCGCTGGTGGCTGATTCATGTGAGAAACTGCAGAAGCTGGTGACGGAGTTTGGTAAAGTGTGTGAAAGAAGAAAGTTAAGAGTAAATGTGAATAAGAGCAAGGTTATTAGGTACAGTAGGGTTGAGGGTCAAGTCAATTGGGAGGTAAGTTTGAATGGAAAAAAACTGGAGGAAGTAAAGTATTTTAGATATCTGGGAGTGGATCTGGCAACGGATGGAACCATGGAAGCGGAAGTGGATCATAGGGTGGGGGAGGGGGCGAAAATCGTGGGAGCCTTGAAGAATGTGTGGAAGTCGAGAACATTATCTCGGAAAGCAAAAATGGGTATGTTTGAAGGAATAGTGGTTCCAACAATGTTGTATGGTTGCGAGGCGTGGGCTATGCATAGAGTTGTGCGCGGGAGGGTGGATGTGCTGGAAATGAGATGTTTGAGGAGAATGTTTGGTGTGAGGTGGTTTGATCGAGTAAGTAACGTAAGGGTAAGAGAGATGTGTGGAAATAAAAAGAGCGTGGTTGAGAGAGCAGAAGAGGGTGTTTTGAAATGGTTTGGGCACATGGAGAGAATGAGTGAGGAAAGATTGACCAAGAGGATATATGTGTCGTAGGTGGAGGGAACGAGGAGAAGTGGGAGACCAAATTGGAGGTGGAAAGATGGAGTGAAAAAGATTTTGTGTTATCGGGGCCTGAACATGCAGGAGGGTGAAAGGAATGCAAGGAATAGAGTGAATTGGATCGATGTGGTATACTGGGGTTGACGTGGTGTCAGTGGATTGAATCAGGGCATGTGAAGCGTCTGGGGTAAACCATGGAAAGCTGTGTAGGTATGTATATTTGCGTGTGTGGACGTATATGTATATACATGTGTATGGGGTTGGGTTGGGCCATTTCTTTCGTCTGTTTCCTTGCGCTACCTCGCAAACGCGGGAGACAGCGAGAAAGCAAAGAAAAAAAAAGAAAAAAGAAATATATATATATACGTATATATATATATATGTATATATATATATATATATATATATATGTATATATATATATATATATATATATATATATATATATATATATATATATATATATATATATATATATATATATATATATATATATATGTGGATGTGTATGTATATACATATGTATGTGGGCGGGTTGGGCCATTCTTTCGTCTGTTTGCTTGCGCTACCTCGCTAACGATGGAGACAGCGACAAAGCAAAATAAATAATGATCATTATCTGATCATTATCTTGTGGAGGCTAAGGTGAAGATTTGTATGGGTTTTCAGAAAAGAAGAGTGAATGTTGGGGTGAAGAGGGTGGTGAGAGTAAGTGAGCTTGAGAAGGAGACCTGTGTGAGGAAGTACCAGGAGAGACTGAGTACAGAATGGAAAAAGGTGAGAACAATGGAAGTAAGGGGAGTGTTGGAGGAATGGAATGTATTTAGGGAATCAGTGATGGATTGCGCAAAAGAAGAGTGGGAGGTGGGTTGATTAGAAAGGGTAGTGAGTGGTGGGATGAAGAAGTAAGAGTATTAGTGAAAGAGAAGAAAGAGGCATTTGGACGATTTTTGCAGGGAAAAAATGCAATTGAGTGGGAGATGTATAAAAGAAAGAGACAGGAGGTCAAGAGAAAGGTGCAAGAGGTGAAAAAAAGGGCAAATGAGAGTTGGGGTGAGGGAGTATCATTAAATTTTAGGGAGAATAAAAAGATGTTCTGGAAGGAGGTAAATAAAGTGCGTAAGACAAGGGAGCAAATGGGAACTTCAGTGAAGGGCGCAAATGGGGAGGTGATAACAAGTAGTGGTGATGTGAGAAGGAGATGGAGTAAGTATTTTGAAGGTTTGATGAATGTGTTTGATGATAGAGTGGCAGATATAGGGTGTTTTGGTCGAGGTGGTGTGCAAAGTGAGAGGGTTAGGGAAAATGATTTGGTAAACAGAGAAGAGGTAGTGAAAGCTTTGCGGAAGATGAAAGCCGGGAGGGCAGCAGGTTTGGATGGTATTGCAGTGGAAATTATTAAAAAAGGGGGTGACTGTATTGTTGACTGGTTGGTAAGGTTATTTAATGTATGTATGACTCATGGTGAGGTGCCTGAGGATTGGCGGAATGCGTGCATAGTGCCATTGTACAAAGGCAAAGGGAATAAGAGTGAGTGCTCAAATTACAGAGGTATAAGTTTGTTGAGTATTCCTGGTAAATTATATGGGAGGGTATTGATTGAGAGGGTGAAGGCATGTACAGAGCATCAGATTGGGGAAGAGCAGTGTGGTTTCAGAAGTGGTAGAGGATGTGTGGATCAGGTGTTTGCTTTGAAGAATGTATGTGAGAAATACTTAGAAAAGCAAATGGATTTGTATGTAGCATTTATGGATCTGGAGAAGGCATATGATAGAGTTGATAGAGATGCTCTGTGGAAGGTATTAAGAATATATGGTGTGGGAGGAAAGTTGTTAGAAGCAGTGAAAAGTTTTTATCGAGAATGTAAGGCATGTGTACGTGTAGGAAGAGAGGAAAGTGATTGGTTCTCAGTGAATGTAGGTTTGCGGCAGGGGTGTGTGATGTCTCCATGGATGTTTAATTTGTTTATGGATGGGGTTGTTAGGGAGGTAAATGCAAGAGTTTTGGAAACAGGGGCAAGTATGAAGTCTGTTGGGGATGAGAGAGCTTGGGAAGTGAGTCAGTTGTTGTTCGCTGATGATACAGCGCTGGTGGCTGATTCATGTGAGAAACTGCAGAAGCTGGTGACTGAGTTTGGTAAAGTGTGTGGAAGAAGAAAGTTAAGAGTAAATGTGAATAAGAGCAAGGTTATTAGGTACAGTAGGGTTGAGGGTCAAGTCAATTGGGAGGTGAGTTTGAATGGAGAAAAACTGGAGGAAGTGAAGTGTTTTAGATATCTGGGAGTGGATCTGCCAGCGGATGGAACCATGGAAGCGGAAGTGGATCATAGGGTGGGGGAGGGGGCGAAAATTCTGGGGGCCTTGAAGAATGTGTGGAAGTCGAGAACATTATCTCGGAAAGCAAAAATGGGTATGTTTGAAGGAATAGTGGTTCCAACAATGTTGTATGGTTGCGAGGCGTGGGCTATGGATAGAGTTGTGCGCAGGAGGATGGATGTGCTGGAGATGAGATGTTTGAGGACAATGTGTGGTGTGAGGTGGTTTGATCGAGTGAGTAACGTAAGGGTAAGAGAGATGTGTGGAAATAAAAAGAGCGTGGTTGAGAGAGCAGAAGAGGGTGTTTTGAAGTTGTTTGGGCACATGGAGAGGATGAGTGAGGAAAGATTGACCAAGAGGATATATGTGTCGGAGGTGGAGGGAGCAAGGAGAAGAGGGAGACCAAATTGGAGGTGGAGAGATGGAGTGAAAAAGATTTTGTGTGATCGGGGCCTGAACATGCAGGAGGGTGAAAGGAGGGCAAGGAATAGAGTGAATTGGAGCGATGTGGTATACCGGGGTTGACGTGCTGTCAGTGGATTGAATCAAGGCATGTGAAGCGTCTGGGGTAAACCATGGAAAGCTGTGTAGGTATGTATATTTGCGTGTGTGGACGTATGTATATACATGTGTATGGGGGGGTTGGGTCATTTCTTTCGTCTGTTTCCTTGCGCTACCTCGCAAACGCGGGAGACAGCGACAAAGTATAAAGAAAAAAAAAAAGAAATATATATATATATATATATATATATATATATATATATATATATATATATATATATATATATATATATATATATATATATATATATCCCTGGGGCTAGGGGAGGAAGAATATTTCCCACGCATTCCCTTTGTGTCGTAGAAGGCGTCATTTAACCGTGTCATTTCCTTTTCAGGTTTAAGCATATGATTTACTCAAAATGCTCCTTCAATTACTCGATCAAAGAATGGAATATAGACTAAGGAAAAGAATAACAGAGTGAACAATAATCACGGTAAAGATTCGAGATATATTTCTTCACGTGAGACTTTAGGTCTCCAGCAAGAGGACGATGGTCTTGCATCACTTCTATTGCCTTACTTTCGTATGCCAAATCTTTAACAATATTTCTTAACAACTTGCCATTTTATGTCATTTTCTATGTTCATATTTGTTCCTCTTTGTATATATCCCTCTGCTAGTGCTCATCTTATACTTTTCTCTTTTTTTTTCTGCTATAATCCTTTTTGATGTTTGCCAAGAGCGAGTTGCAAAGCCTCTGGGTCGCTCTGAGAGAGCCAGACGTATTGGGTAAGGATCAACAACATATCTGGTAGGCTCTAAACTTTGATATAAACTTTTGCTCGGTGAGGTTGTCGTCTATGGCCACCTAACTATTGGAGTTCAGAGCTACAAGTTGCCCCAAAGGAAGTTTTCGCTTGACAGCAGAGGTTCAGGGGATTAAAAGCTATGGCCGAAGACAAGGTGACGAGGACACAGAAGACTTGAGAAGCAGAAGACAACCCTAAGATCTCCACAAGAACCAAAAGAGAAGTACAAAATAAGATTGAAGTAACAGAAGGTAAGGAGAGTTAGTGAGAGGAGAGCACTAAGTGCTGGTAAGTTGGTTGGTTGTTTAGGTTGTAGGACTACCAACTGCCAAGTTCATTAAGGCCGTCAGGATCAAGCTATATCCTCCAACCGAAAAATCTTGAACACCTATCTCACGTGTTGAGGATAATTACAATGCCACAATGGAGGTCACGACCTCCTCCTCCAGCCCGACGTCAGAGGTCACGAACACTTTCTCCATCTAAGCATCGGAGGTCAGGATCACCTCCTCCATCCAAGAATCGGAGGTCACGAGCACCTCTTCCAGCCCAGCGTTAGAGGTCACGACCACATCGTTCATGCAAGCTTCAGAAGTCACGACAACCTCTTCTAGCCCAGTGTTGGAGGTCACGACCACCTCCTCAACCCAGCGTTGGAGGCACGACCCCCTCCTCCAGTCCCGAGTGGAGGCCAAGACTATCTCCTCCAGCCAAGCATCGGAGGTCACTACCTCATCTCCCAACCCAGAGTCGGAGACCACGACAACCTTCTCCACCCAAGCATCGTAGGTCACGACCACCTCTTCCAGCCCAACGTAGGATGATACGACCACCTCCTCCAACCCAGCGTCGGAGAACACGACTGCCTCCTCCAGCTCAGCCTCAGAGGTCACGATCTTCCTTTCAGCCAAGCATCGGAGGTCACGACAACCTTCTCCAGCCCAGCAACGGAGGCCACGACTAGCTCCTCTAGCAAAGCATCGGAGGTCACGACCACCTCTTCCAGCCAAGCATCGAAGGTCACAACCAAATCCTCCAGCCAGGCATCGGGGGTTACGACCACTTCTTCCAGCCCACCGTCGGAGGTGACAAAACCTCCTCCAGCCCAGCCTCGGAGGCCACGACTAAACAAGCACTGAAGGTCACGATCACCTCCTCAACCCAGCGTTTGAGGCACAACCCGTCCTCCAGTCCCGTGTTGGAGGCCGAGACTATCTCCTGGAACCAAGCATCGGAGGTCGCTATCTCATCTTCCAGGCCAGCGTCGGGGACCATGACAACCTCTCTCAACGTTGGAAGTCACGACCAATTCCTCCAGCCAAGCATCGGAGGTCATGTCCACCTCTTCCAGCCCAGCGTCGGATGTCACAACCACCTTCTCCAGCCAAGCGTCGGAGGTTAAGACCCCCTCTACCAGCCAAGCATCCGAGTACACAACAACTTCTTCCAGCCAAGCATCGGAGGTCATAAGCACCTCCTTCAGCCCAGCGTCAGAGGTCATAAACACGTGCAGCCAAGCATTCGAGTTCATGACAGCCTCTTCCAGCCCAGCTCGGAAGTCACAACCACCTTCTCCCGCCCAGAGCCGGAAGTCACGACCACCTCTCCCAGCCCAGCGTCGGAGGCAACGACCACCTCCTCCAGCCAAGCATCTCTTATCCTTCGCACTGTAAATACACAAACACGTCGCCGTTCATCTGACCACACTCCAGTAAATTTATCTGTCGGAGGTTACGACCACCTCCTCCAGCCAACAGTTGGAGGTCAAGACCAGCTCTTCCAGCCAAGAGTTGGAGGTCACGACCACCTCCTCCAGCCAAGCGCTGAAGGTTACCACACCTTTTTCTGGCCCAGCGTCTGAGTTCAAGAAGACCTTTTCCAGCCCAGTGTCGGAGGTCACGGCCATCTTTTCCAGCCCAGCGTCAGAGGTCACGACCACCCCCTCCAGCCTAGCATCGGAGGTTAAGGCCACCTCCTCCAGCGCACCGGAGCAGGTCGCTACCACCTCCTCCAGTCCAGCGTCAAGAGATCACGACCACCTCTTGCAGCCAAGCATTCGAGTTCATGACCTTGCGTCGGAGGTCATGACCACCTCCTTCAAACCATCGTCGAAGGTCAAGAACACCCCTTCCAGCTAAGTGTAGGAGATCACGAACACCTTTTTCATCCCACCATCGAGGTTCAAAACAACCTACTCCCGCCCAGAGTCGGAAGTCACGACCACCTCCTCCAGCCTAGCATCGGAGGCAATGACCACCTCCTCCAGCCAGGCATCTCTTATCTTTCGCGCTGTAAATACACAAACACATCACCATTCATCTGACCTCACTCTAATAAATGTATCTATCGTAGGTTACGACCACCTCCTCCAGCCAACAGTTGGAGTTCAAGACCGCCTCTTCCGGCCAAGCTTTGGACTTCACGACCATCCTAACCAGCCAAGCGTCAGAGGTCACGACCACCTCCTCCGGCCCAGCATCGGAGATCACGAACACCTCCATCCCACCATCTGAGGTCACACCAGTCTCCTCCAGCCCAGTGTCCGAGGTCACGACCACCTCCTCCCGCCCAGAGTTGGAGGACAAGACCACCTCCTCCAGCCCAGCGTAGAAGGTCACGACCACCTCCTCCAGCCCAACGTCGAAGGTCAAGAATACATTTCCCATCTCAGCGTCGTAGATCAGGAACACCTCCATTCCACCGTCGGAGGTCGCAACCAACTCATTCAACACAACGCTGGAGGTTAAGAAGATCTCCAGCTCAGCATAGGTCAAGAACACCTCTTCCTGCTCAGCGTCGGAGGTCACGACAACATCCTCCAGCCCAGCGTTAGAGGCAAGACACTCTCCTCCAGCCCAGTGTAGGACGGCATGACCACCTCCTCCAGACAATCTTAGGAGTTCATGAATACCTCTTCTAGCCCAACATTGGAGGTCAAGACAACCTCCTCCAGCTAAGCATCGGAGGTCATGACCTCATGTTTCAGCCCTTACTGTCAAGACTTTCTCAAAGCACTCTTCCCCTTTATACTTGAGCTTAGTTTCACTCAGAGCCAAAACATCCAGGTTTTTTTCCTCAAACATACCACCTATATCTCCTTTCTTCTCATCTTAGTTACATCCACATATAGTCAAACACCCCCATCTGAGAATTCGAGGAAGATGAACACTGCTCGCTTCGCTCCTTCGTCCCTTTAAAAAATTAAGATATGAGGAGGGGAGTGTTTCCAGCCCCCCACTCCCACCCCTTTTAGTCACCTTCTACGACACGCGGGGAATAAGTATTAACGCGTATTGTAGAAGGCGACTAAAAGGGGAGGGAGCGGGAGGCTGGAACCCCCCCCCCCCTCCCTCCTCCTCCTCCTCCTTGTACTTAGATTTCTAAAAGGGGAAACAGAAGAAGGACTCAAGCAGGGAGTCCTCATCCTTCTCGAAGGCTCAGATTGGGGTGTCTGAATGTGTGTGGATGTAACCAAGAAGAGATAGGAGAGATAAATAGTATGTTTGAGGAAAGAAACCTGGATATTTTGACTCTGAGTGAAATGAAGCTCAAGGGTGAAGAGAGAGAGTAGTTTGGGAAAGCCTTGGGAGTAAACTCAGGGGTTGGTGAGAGGACAAGAGCTAAGGAAAGAGTAGCAATACTTATGAAGCAGGAGTTGTCGGAGTATATGATAGTGTAAGAAAGCAAATTCTAGATTATTGTGGGTAAAACTGAAAGTGATGGAAAGAGTTGGATGATTATTGGTGCCTATGCACCTGGTAATGAGAAAAACTATCATAAGAGACAAGTGTATTGGGAGCAGCTGAGAGAGTGTGTTGGCAGCTTTGATGCCCGAAACCGGATTACAGTGATGGGTGATTTGATTGCAAAGGTGAGTAATGTGGCAGTTTAGTGTATAATTGGTGTTCAATGTTGTAAATGGAAATGGTGGGGTTTGTGGATTTGTGTGCTGAAAAAAGACAGTATACGTAAGTGAGTAAGAGATATGGTCAAAGGGCATTACTGGATTACGTGTTGATTGATAGGCGTAGAAAAGAAAAAAAATTGGATGTTTATGTGCTGAGAGGGCAGCTGGAGGGATGCCTGATCACTATCTTGTGGAGGCGAAGGTGAATTTTTTGAATAGGCTTTCACAAAAGAAGAGAGAATGTTGGGGAAAAAAGAGTGGTGAGAGTAAGTGCACTTGGAAAGGAGATGTGTGAGGAGGTATCAGGACAGATTGAGTGTAGGATAGGAAAAGGTGTGAGCAAATGACTTGAGGAGAGTGGGTGCGGAATGAAATGTATTTAGAGAAGCACTGATGGCTTGTGCAAAATATGCATGTGGTATGAGAAAGGTGGGAGGTGGGCAGATCAGAAAAGGTAGTGAGTAGTGGGATGAAGAAGTAAGATTGTTAGTGAAAGAGAAAGGATAGACGTTTGGACGATATATGCTGGGAAGTAGTGCAAATGACTGGGAGATATATAAAAGAGCGGCAAGAGGTCAAGAGAAATGTGCAAGAGTTGAAAAAGAGGGCAAATCAGAGTTGGGGTGAAAGAGTATCATTAAATTTTTAGGAGAATAGAAAGATGTTTTGGAAGGAGGTAAATAAAGTGCATAGGACAAGAGAGCAAATGGGAACATCGGTGAAGGGGGCAAATGGGGAGGTATTAACAAGTAGTGATGAAGTGAGAAGGAGATGAAGTGAATATATTGAAGGTTTGTTGAATGTATTTGATGAGAGAGTGACAGATATAGGGTGTTTTGGTCGGGGTGGTGTGCAAAGTGAGAGGGTGAGAGAGAATGGTTAGATGAACAGAGAAGTAGTGAAAGCTTTGCGGAAGATGAAAGCCGGCAGGTGGCAGGTTTGGATGGTATTGCAGTGGAATTTTTTTTTTTTTAAAGGAGGTTATTGTGATGTTGATTGGTTGGTAAGGATATTCAGTGTATGTATGGATCATGGTAAAGTCCATGAGGATTGGCGGAATGCATGCATAGTGCCATTGTACGAAGGGAAAGGGGATAAAGATGATTGTTCAAATTACAGAGGCATACGTTTGTTGAATATTCCTGGGAAATTATATGGGAGGGTATTGATTGAGAGGGTAAAGGCATGTACAGACCATCAGTTTGGGGAAAAGCAGTGTGGTTTCAGAAGTGGTAGAGGATGTGTGGATCAGGTGTTTGCTTTGAAGAATGTATGTGAGAAATACTTAGAAAAAATATAGATTTGTATGTAGCATTAATGGATCTGGAGAAGGCATATGACATCCTGGATAGAAATGCTTGGTGGAAGGTTTTAAGAGTATATGGTATGGGAGGTATATTGCAAGCAGTAAAAAGTTTTTACCAATAATGTAAGGCATGTGTACGAGTAGGAAGAAAGGAAAGTGATTGGTTCCTATTGAATGTCGGTTTACAACAAGGGTGCGTGATGTCTCCATGGTTGTTTGATTTCCATATGGATGAGGTTGTTAGGGAGTTGAATGCTAGAGGTTTGGAGAGAGGGGTAAGTATGCAGTCTGTTCTGGATAGGGGGGCTTGGGAGGTAAGTCAGTTGTTGTTTGCTGATGATACATCGCTGGTTGCTGATTCGGGTGAGAAACTGCAGAAGTTGGTGACTGAGATTGGTAAACAATGTGAAAGAAGAAACTTGAGAATAAATGCGAATAAGAGCAAGGTTATTAAGGTCAGTAGGGTTGAGGGACAAGTTAACTTGGAGGTAAGTTTGAATGGAGAAAAGTGGAAGAAGTGAACAGTTACGCGATCGAGCCATCTAACACCACATATTGTCCTCAAACATTTAATTTCCAACACCTCCACCCTCCACCGCACAACCCTATGCCTCAAACCATATAACATTATTAGATTCACTGTTCCTTCAAACATACCAATTTTTGCTCTCCAAGATAACTTTCTCGCCTTCCAAACAATCTTCAATCCTCCCAGAACCTTCACCCCCTTCCCCAACTTGTGACTCATCTCCGCTTTCATGGTTCCATCCGCTGCTAAATCTAATACCAAATATCTAAAACACTTCACTTCTTCCAGTCTTTCTCTATTCAAACTTACCTCCAGGTTAACTTGTCCTTCAGTGCTACTGAACCTTGATCTCATTCACCATCTTCTGCAGTTTCTCACCCGAACTAGTCACCAGTGCTGTAACATCAGCGAACAACAACTCTCTCACTTCCCAAGCCCTCTCATCCACAACAGACTGCATACTTGACCCTCTCTCCAAAACTCTTGCATTCACCTCCCTAACAACCCCATCCATAAACAAATTAAACAACCAAGGAGATATCACGCAACTCTGCTGAAAACCGAGAGTTACTGAAAACCAATCACTTTCCTCTCTTCCTACTCGTACACATGCCTTACATCCTTGATAAAAACTTTTCACTGCTTCTTACAATTCACCTCCCACACCATGTACTCTTAATACCTTCCACAAAGCATTTCTATCAACTCTATCAAATGCTTTCTCCAGATCCATAAATGCCAAATGCAAATCCTTCTGTTTTTCTGGGTCTCTCTCACATCAAAGCAAACACCTGATCAATAAATCCTCTACCACTTCTAAAACCACACTGCTCTTCCACAATATATATATATATATATATATATATATATATATATATATATATATATATATATATATATATATATATATATATATATATATATATATATATATATATATATATATATATATATATATTTCTTTTTTTCTTTTAAACTATTCGCATTTCCCGCGGTAGCGAGGTAGCGTTAACAGAGGACTGGGCCTTTTTTGGAATATCCTCACCTGGCCCCCTCTGTTCCTTCTTTTGGAAAATTAAGAAAAAAAAACGAGAGGGGAGGATTTCCAGCCCCCCGCTCCCTCACCTTTTAGTCGCCTTCTACGACACGCAGGGAATACGTGGGAAGTACTCTTAATCCCCTATCCCCAGGGATAAATATATATATATATATATATATATATATATATATATATATATATATATATATATATATACACACATATATATACATATACACATATATATGCATATATATACATATATATATCTATTTATTTTATTTTGCTTTGTCGCTGTCTCCCGCGTTTGCGAGGTAGCGCAAGGAAACATACGAAAGAAATGGCGCAGCCCACCCCCATACACATGTATATACATACACGTCCCCACACGCAAATATACATACCCATACATCCCAATGTACACATATACATACACACAGACATATACATAAAAACACATGCACACAATTCACACTGCCTCTATTCATTCCCATCGCCACCCCGCCACACATGGAATAACCCCCTCCCCCTCATGTGTGCGAGGTAGCGCCAGGAAAAGACAACAAAGGCTCCATTCGTCCACACTCAGTTTCTAGCTGTCATGCAATAATGCCTGAAACCACAGCTCCCCTTCCACATCCAGGCCCCACACAACTTTCCATGGTTTACCACAGACGCTTCACATGCCCTGATTCAATCCACTGACAACACGTCGACCCCGGTATAACACATCGATCCAACTCACTCTATTCCTTGCCCGCCTTTCACCCTCCTGCATGTTCAGGCCCCGATCACTCTAAATCTTTTTCAATCCATCTTTCCACCTCCAATTTGGTCTCCCACTTCTCGTTCCCTCCACCTCCGACACATATATCCTCTTGGTCAATCTTTCTTCACTCATTCTCTCCATGTACCCAAACCATTTCAAAACACCCCCTTCTACTCTCTAAACCACGCTCTTCATATTTCCACACATATCTCTTACCCTTACATTACTTACTAGATCAAACCACCTCACACCACATATTGTCCTCAAACATCTCATTTCCAGCACATCCACCCTCCTGCGCACTACTCTATCCATAGCCCACGCCTCGCAACAATACAACATTGTTGGAAACACTATTCCTTCAAACATATCCATTTTTGCTTTCCGAGATAATGTTCTCGACTTCCGAACATTCTTCAAGGCTCCCAGGATTTTCACCCCCTCCCCCAAGCTATGACTCAATTCCGCTTCCATGGTTCCATCCGCTGCCAGATCCACTCCAAGATACCTAAAACACTTTACTTCCTCCAGTTTTTCTCCATTCAAACTTACCTCCCAATTGCCTTGACCCTCAACCCTACTGTACCTAATAACCTTGCTCTTATTCATATTTACTCTTAACTTTCTTCTTTCACACACTTTACCAAACTCAGTCACCAGCTTCTGCAGTTTCTCACATGAATCAGCCACCAGCGCTGTATCATCAGCGAACAACAACTGACTCACTTCAAAAGCTCTCTCAGCCCCAACAGACTGCATACTTGCCCCTCTTTTCAGAACTCTTGCATTCACCTCCCGAACAACCCCATCAATAAGGAAATTAAACAACCATGGAGACATCACACAAACCTGCCGCAAACCTACATTCACTGAGAACCAATCACTTTCCTCTCTTCCTACACGTACATATGCCTTACATCCTCGATAAAAACTTTTCACTGCTTATATATATATATATATATATATATATATATATATATATATATATATATATATATATATATATATATATATATATATATATATATATATATATATATATATAAATATATATATATATATGTATATATATATATATATATATATATATATATATATATATATATATATATATATATATATATATATATATATACATTTTTTTTTTTTTTTCATACTATTCGCTATTTCCCGCGATAGCGAGGTAGCGTTAAGAACAGAGGACTGGGCCTTTGAGGGAATATCCTCACCTGGCCCTCTTCTCTGTTCCTTCTTTTGGAAAATTAAAAAAAAAAAAAAAAAACGAGAGGGGAGGATTTCCAGCCCCCCGCTCCCTTCCCTTTTAGTCGCCTTCTACGACACGCAGGGAATACGTGGGAAGTATTCTTTCTCCCCTATCCCCAGGGATATATATATATATATATATATATATATATATATATATATATATATATATATATATATATATATATATATATATATATATATATATGTATATATATATATATATATATATATATATATATATATATATATATATATATATATATATATATATATATATATATATATATATATATATATTTATACTTATATATATATATATATATATATATATATATATATATATATATATATATATATATTTTTTTTTTTTTTTTTTTTTTTTTTCATACTATTCGCTATTTCCCGCGATAGCGAGGTAGCGTTAAGAACAGAGGACTGGGCCTTTGAGGGAATATCCTCACCTGGACCTCTTCTCTGTTCCTTCTTTTGGAAAAAAAAAAAAAAAAAAAAAAAAAAAAAAAAAAAAAAAAAAAAAGTGAAAAGTTTTTATCGAGGATGTAAGGCATGTGTACGTGTAGGAAGAGAGGAAAGTGATTGGTTCTCAGTGAATGTAGGTTTGCGGCAGGGGTGTGTGATGTCTCCATGGTTGTTTAATTTGTTTATGGATGGGGTTGTTAGGGAGGTAAATGCAAGAGTTTTGGAAAGAGGGGCAAGTATGAAGTCTGTTGGGGATGAGAGAGCTTGGGAAGTGAGTCAGTTGTTGTTCGCTGATGATACAGCGCTGGTGGCTGATTCATGTGAGAAACTGCAGAAAGTGTGTGGAAGAAGAAAGTTAAGAGTAAATGTGAATAAGAGCAAGGTTATTAGGTACAGTAGGGTTGAGGGTCAAGTCAATTGGGAGGTGAGTTTGAATGGAGAAAAACTGGAGGAAGTGAAGTGTTTTAGATATCTGGGAGTGGATCTGGCAGCGGATGGAGCCATGGAAGCGGAAGTGGATCATAGAGTGGGGGAGGGGGCGAAAATTCTGGGGGCCTTGAAGAATGTGTGGAAGTCGAGAACATTATCTCGGAAAGCAAAAATGGGTATGTTTGAAGGAATAGTGGTTCCAACAATGTTGTATGGTTGTGAGGCGTGGGCTATGGATAGAGTTGTGCGCAGGAGGATGGATGTGCTGGAAATGAGATGTTTGAGGACAATGTGTGGTGTGAGGTGGTTTGATCGAGTGAGTAACGTAAGGGTAAGAGAGATGTGTGGAAATAAAAAGAGCGTGGTTGAGAGAGCAGAAGAGGGTGTTTTGAAGTGGTTTGGGCACATGGAGAGAATGAGTGAGGAAAGATTGACCAAGAGGATATGTGTGCCGGAGGTGGAGGGAACGAGGAGAAGAGGGAGACCAAAATGGAGGTGGAAAGATGGAGTGAAAAAGATTTTGGGTGATCGGGGCCTGAACATGCAGGAGGGTGAAAGGAGGGCAAGGAATAGAGTGAATTGGAGCGATGTGGTATACCGGGGTTGACGTGTTGTCAGTGGATTGAATCAAGGCATGTGAAGCGTCTGGGGTAAACCGTGGAAAGCTGTGTAGGTATGTATATTTGCGTGTGTGGACGTATGTATATACATGTGTATGGGGGGGGGGGTTGGGCCATTTCTTTCGTCTGTTTCCTTGCGCTACCTCGCAAACGCGGGAGACAGCGACAAAGTATAATAAAAAAAAAAAATATATATATATATATATATACATATATATATATATATATATATATATATATATATATATATATATATATATATATATATATATATATATATATATATATATATATATATCTATATATGTGGAATTTATTAAAGAGGGGGGTGACTGCATTGTTGGCTGGTTGGTGGGGTTGTTTAATGTATGTATGACTCATGGTGAGGTGCCTGAAGATTGGCGGAATGCGTGCATAGTGCCTTTGTACAGAGGCAAAGGGGATAAGAGTGAGTGCTCAAATTACAGAGGTATAAGTTTGTTGAGTATTCCTGGTAGGTTGTATGGGAGGGTGTTGATTGGTGGGGCCATGTGCAGAGCGTCAGATTGGGGAGGAGCAGTGTGGTTTCAGAGGTGGTGGAGGATGTGTGGATCGGGTGTTTAATTCGAAGAATGTATGTGAGAAGTGCTTAGAAAAGCAAATGGATTTGTATGTAGCGTTTGTGGATCTGGAGAAGGCATATGATAGAGTTGATAGAGATGCTCTGTGGAAGGTATTAAGAATATATGGTGTGGGAGGCAAGTTGTTAGAAGCAGTGAAAAGTTTTTATCGAGGATGTAAGGCATGTGTACGTGTAGGAAGAGAGGAAAGTGATTGGTTCTCAGTGAACATAGGTTTGCAGCAGGGGTGTGTGATGTCGCCATGGTTGTTTAATTTGTTTATGGATGGGGTTGTTAGGGAGGTGAATGCAAGAGTTTTGGAAAGAGGGGCAAGTATGAAGTCTGTTGGGATAAGAGAGCTTGGGAAGTGAGTCAGTTATTGTTCGCTGATGATACAGCGATGGTGGCTGATTCATGTGAGAAAGTGCAGAAGCTGGTGACTGAGTTTGGTAAAGTGTGTGAAAGAAGAAAGTTTAGAGTAAATGTGAATAAGAGCAAGGTAATTAGGTACAGTAGGGTTGAGGTCAAGTCAATTGGGAGGTAAGTTTGAAAGGAGAAAAACTGGAGGAAGTAAAGTGTTTTAGATATCTGAGAGTGGATCTGGCAGCGGATGGAACCATGGAAGCGGAAATGAATCATAGGGTGGGGGAGGAAGCGAAAATCCTGGGAGCCTTGAAGAATGTGTGGAAGTAGAGAACATTATCTCGGAAAGCAAAAATGGGTATGTTTGAAGGAATAGTGGTTCCAACAATGTTGTATGGTTGCGAGGCGTGGGCTATGGATAGAGTTGTGCGCAGGAGGATGGATGTGCTGGAAATGAGATACTACCTATCTCTCCTTTTTTCTCATCTTGGTTACATCCACACACATTCAGACACCCCAGTCTGAACCTTCGAGGAGGATGAGCATTCCTCGCGTGACTCTTTCTTCTGTTTCCGCTTTTAGAAAGTTAAAATACAAGGAGGGGAAGGCTTCTGGCCCCCCGCTCCCGTCCCCTTTAGTCGCTTTCTACGACACGTGAGGAATGCGTGGGAAGTATACTTTCTCCCCTATCCCCAGGGATATATATTGGCGGAATGCGTGCATAGTACCATTGTACAAAGGCAAAGGGGATAAGAGTGAGTGCTCAAATTACAGAGGTATAAGTTTGTTGAGTATTCCTGGTAAATTATATGAGAGGGTATTGATTGAGAGGGTGAAGGCATGTACAGAGCATCAGATTGGGGAAGAGCAGTGTGGTTTCAGAAGTGGTAGAGGATGTGTGGATCAGGTGTTTGCTTTGAAGAATGTATGAGAGAAATACTTAGAAAAGCAAATGGATTTGTATGTAGCATTTATGGATCTGGAGAAGGCATATGATAGAGTTGATAGAGATGCTCCGTGGAAGGTATTAAGAATATATGGTGTGGGAGGAAAGTTGTTAGAAGCAGTGAAAAGTTTTTATCGAGGATGTAAGGCATGTGTACGTGTAGGAAGAGAGGAAAGTGATTGGTTCTTAGTGAATGTAGGTTTGCGGCAGGGGTGTGTGATGTCTCCATTGTTGTTTAATTTGTATATGGATGGGGTTGTTAGTGAGGTAAATGCAAGAGTTTTGGAAAGAGGGTCAAGTATGAAGTCTGTTGGGGATGAGAGAGCTTGGGAAGTGAGTCAGCTGTTGTTCGCTGATGATACAGCGCTGGTGGCTGATTCATGTGAGAAACTGCAGAAGCTGGTGACTGAGTTTGGTAAAGTGTGTGGAAGAAGAAAGTTAAGAGTAAATGTGAATAAGAGCAAGGTTATTAGGTACAGTAGGGTTGAGGGTCAAGTCAATTGGGAGGTGAGTTTGAATGGAGAAAAACTGGAGGAAGTGAAGTGTTTTAGATATCTGGGAGTGGATCTGGCAGCAGATGGAACCATGGAAGCGGAAGTGAATCATAGGGTGGGGGAGGGGGCGAAAATTCTGGGGGCCTTGAAGAATGTGTGGAAGTCGAGAACATTATCTCGGAAAGCAAAAATGGGTATGTTTGAAGGAATAGTGTTTCCAACAATGTTGTATGGTTGCGAGGCGTAGGCTATGGATAGAGTTGTGCGCAGGAGGATGGATGTGCTGGAAATGAGATGTTTGAGGACAATGTGTGGTGTGAGGTGGTTTGATCGAGTGAGTAACGTAAGGGTAAGAGAGATGTGTGGAAATAAAAAGAGCGTGGTTGAGAGAGCAGAAGAGGGTGTTTTGAAGTGGTTTGGGCACATGGAGAGAATGAGTGAGGAAAGATTGACCAAGAGGATATATGTGTCGGAGGTGGAGGGAACGAGGAGAAGAGGGAGACCAAATTGGAGGTGGAAAGATGGAGTGAAAAAGATTTTGTGTGATCGGGGCCTGAACATGCAGGAGGGTGAAAGGAGGGCAAGGAATAGAGTGAATTGGAGCGATGTGGTATACCGGGGTTGACGTGCTGTCAGTGGATTGAATCAAGGCATGTGAAGCGTCTGGGGTAAACCATGGAAAGCTGTGTAGGTATGTATATTTGCGTGTGTGGACGTATGTATATACATGTGTATGGGGGTGAGTTGGGCCATTTCTTTTGTCTGTTTCCTTGCGCTACCTCGCAAACATGCTACTCCTTCCCTTGCTCTTGTCCTTTCACTAACCCCTGACTTTACTCCCAAGACATTCCCAAACCACTCTTCCCCTTTACCCTTGAGCTTCGTTTCACTCAGAGCCAAAACATCCAGGTTTCTTTCCTCAAACATACTACCTATCTCTCCTTTTTTCACATCTTGGTTACATCCACACACATTTAGATGGTGGTGAGAGTAAGTGAGCATGGGAAGGAGACTTGTGTGAGGAAGTACCAGGAGAGACTGAGTACAGAATGGAAAAAGGTGAGAACAATGGAAGTAAGGGGAGTGGAGGAGGAATGGGATGTATTTAGGGAACCAGTGATGGATTGCGCAAAAGATGCTTGTGGCATGAGAAGAGTGGGAGGTGGGTTGATTAGAAAGGGTAGTGAGTGGTGGGATGAAGAAGTAAGATTATTAGTGAAAGAGAAGAGAGAGGCATTTGGACGATTTTTGCAGGAAAAAAATGCAATTGAGTGGGAGATGTATAAAAGAAAGAGACAGGAGGTCAAGAGAAAGGTGCAAGAGGTGAAAAAGAAAGGAAATGAGAGTTGGGGTGAGAGAGTATCATTAAATTTTAGGGAGAATAAAAAGATGTTCTGGAAGGAGGTAAATAAAGTGCGTAAGACAAGGGAGCAAATGGGAACTTCAGTGAAGGGCGAAAATGGGGAGGTGATAACAAG
Source organism: Panulirus ornatus (assembly GCF_036320965.1). Lineage (NCBI taxonomy): Eukaryota > Metazoa > Arthropoda > Malacostraca > Decapoda > Palinuridae > Panulirus > Panulirus ornatus. Next base: position 16,378,335 of record NC_092258.1, on the reverse strand, counting down.
TAGTGGTGATGTGAGAAGGAGATGGAGTGAGTATTTTGAAGGTTTGTTGAATGTGTTTGATGATAGAGTGGCAGATATAGGGTGTTTTGGTCGAGGTGGTGTGCAAAGTGAGAGGGTTAGGGTAAATGATTTGGTAAACAGAGAAGAGGTAGTTAAGGCTTTGCGGAAGATGAAAGCCGGCAAGGCAGCAGGTTTAGATGGCATTGCAGCGGAATTTATTAAAGAAGGGGATGACTGTATTATTGGCTGTTTGGTAAGGTTATTTAATGTATGTATGACTCATGGTGAGGTGCCTGAGGATTGGCGGAATGCGTGCATAGTGCCATTGTACAAAGGCAAAGGTGATAAGAGTGAGTGCTCAAATTACAGAGGTATATGTTTGTTGAGTATTCCTGGTAAATTATATGGGAGGGTATTGATTGAGAGGGTGAAGGCATGTACAGAGCATCAGATTGGGGAAGAGCAGTGTGGTTTCAGAAGTCGTAGAGGATGTGTGGATCAGGTGTTTGCTTTGAAGAATGTATGTGAGAAATACATAGAAAAGCAAATGGATTTGTATGTAGCATTTATGGATCTGGAGAGGTCATATGATAGAGTTGATAGAGATTCTCTGTGGAAGGTATTAAGAATATATGGCGTGGGAGGCAAGTCGTTAGAAGCAGTGAAAAGTTTTTATCGAGGATGTAATGCATGTGGAAGTCGAGAACATTATTTCCGAAAGCAAAAATGGGTATGTTTGAAGGAATAGTGGTTCCAACAATGTTGTACGGTTGCGATTCGTTGGCTATGGATAGAGTTGTGCGCAGGAGGATGGATGTGCTGGAAATGAGATGTTTGAGGACAATATGTGGTGTGAGGTGGTTTGATCGATTAAGTAATGTAAGGGTGCGAGGGATGTGTGGAAATAAAAAGATTATGGTTGAGAGAGCACAGATGGTTTTTTGAAATGGTTTGGGCTCATGGAGAGAATGAGTGAGGAAAGATTGACCAAGAGGATATATGTGTCGTAGGTGGAGGGAAGGAGGAGAAGTGGGAGACCAAATTGAAGGTAGAAGTATGGAGTGAAAAAGATTTTGAGTGATTGGGGCCTGAACATGCAGGAGGGTGAAAGGCGTGCAAGGAATATAGTGAATTGGATCGATATGGTATACCGGGGTTGACGTGCTGTCAGTGGATTGAATCAGGGCATGTGAAGCGTCTGGGATAAACCATGGAAAGTTCTGTGAGGCCTGGATGTGGAAAGGGAGATGTGGTTACGGGCATTATTACATGACAGCTAGAGACTCGGTGTGAACGAATGTGGCCTTTGTTGTATTTTCCTAGGGCTACCTCGCACACATGATTGGGGAGGGGGATTTTACTCCATTTGTGGCGAGGTGGCAATGGTAATATATAAAGGCAGACAGTATGAATTATGTACATGTGTATATATGTATATGTGTGTGTGTGTGTATATATATGTGTACATTGAGATGTATAGGTATGTATATTTGCCTGTGTGGACGTGTGTGTGTGTGCATGTGTGTGTTGGGGTGGGTTGGGCCATTTCTTTCGTCTGTGTCCTTGCGCTACCTCGCAAACGCGGGAGACAGCGATAAAGAAAATAAAACGAAATATATATATATATATATATATATATATATATATATATATATATATATATATATATATATATATATATATATATATATATATATATCATTTATATATCTATTATACTTTGTCGCTGTCTCCCGCGTTTGCGAGGTAGCGCAAGGGAACAGACGAAAGAAATGGCCCAGCCCCCCCCCCCATACACATGTATATACATACGTCCACACACGCAAATATACATACCTACACAGCTTTCCATGGTTTACCCCAGACGCTTCACATGCCTTGATTCAATCCACTGACAGCACGTCAACACCGGTATACCACATCGCTCGAAGTCACTCTATTCCTTGCCCTCCTTTCACCCTCCTGCATGTTCAGGCCCCGATCACACAAAATCTTTTTCACTCCATCTTTCCACCTCCAATTTGGTCTCCCTCTTCTCCTCGTTCCCTCCACCTCCGACACATATATCCTCTTGGTCAATCTTTCCTCACTCATTCTCTCCATGTGCCCAAACCACTTCAAAACACCCTCTTCTGCTCTCTCAACCACGCTCTTTTTATTTCCACACATCTCTCTTACCCTTACGTTACTCACTCGATCAAACCACCTCACACCACAAATTGTCCTCAAACATCTCATTTCCAGCACATCCATCCTCCTGCGCACAACTCTATCCATAGCCCACGCCTCGCAACCATACAACATTGTTGGAACCACTATTCCTTCAAACATACCCATTTTTGCTTTCCGAGATAATGTTCTCGACTTCCACACATTCTTCAAGATCCCCCAGAATTTTCGCCTCCTCCCCCACCCTATGATCCACTTCCGCTTCCATGGTTCCATCCGCTGCCAGATCCACTCCCAGATATCTAAAACACTTCACTTCCTCCAGTTTTTCTCCATTTAAACTCACCTCCCAATTGAGTTGACCCTCAACCCTACTGTACCTAATAACCTTGCTCTTATTCACATTTACTCTTAACTTTCTTCTTCCACACGCTTTACCAAACTCAGTCACCAGCTTCTGCAGTTTCTCACATGAATCAGCCACCAGCGCTGTATCATCAGCGAACAACAACTGACTCACTTCCCAAGCTCTCTCATCCCCAACAGACTTCATACTTGCCCCTCTTTCCAAAACTCTTGCATTTACCTCCCTAACAACCCCATCCATAAACAAATTAAACAACCATGGAGACATCACACACCCCTGCCGCAAACCTACATTCACTGAGAACCAATCACTTTCCTCTCTTCCTACACGTACACATGCCTTACATCCTCGATAAAAACTTTTCACTGCTTCTAACAACTTTCCTCCCACACCATATATTCTTAATACCTTCCACAGAGCATCTCTATCAACTCTATCATATGCCTTCTCCAGATCCATAAATGCTACATACAAATCCATTTGCTTTTCTAAGTATTTCTCACATACATTCTTCAAAGCAAACACCTGATCTACACATCCTCTACCAATTCTGAAACCAGACTACTCTTCCCCAATATGATGCTCTGTACATGCCTTCACCCTCTCAATCAATACCCTCCCATATAATTTACCAGGAATACTCAACAAACTTATACCTCTGCAATTTGAGCACTCACTCTTATCCCCTTTGCCTTTCTACAATGGCACTATGCACGCATTCCGCCAATCCTCAGGCACCTCACCATGAGTCATACATACATTAAATAATCTTACTAACCAGTCAACAATACAGTCACCCCCTTTTTTAATCAATTCCACTGCAATACCATCCAAACCTGCTGCCTTGCCGGCTTTCATCTTCCGCAAAGCTTTCACTACCTCTTCTTTGTTTACCAAATCATTTTCCCTAACCCTCTCACTTTGCACACCACCTCGACCAAAACACCCTACATCTGCCATTCTATCATCCAACACATTCAACAAACCTTCAAAATACTCACTCCATCTCCTTCTCACATCACCACTACTTGTTATCACCTCCCCATTTGCGCCCTTCACTGAAGTTCCCATTTGCTCACTTGTCTAACGCACTTTATTTACCTCCTTCCAGAACATCTTTTTATTCTCCCTAAAATTTAATGATACTCTCTCACCCCAAGTCTCATTTGGCCTTTTTTTCACCTCTTGCACCTTTCTCTTGACCTCCTGTCTCTTTCTTTTATATATCTCCCACTCAATTGCATTTTTTCCCTGCAAAAATCGTCCAAATGCCTCTCTCTTCTCTTTCACTAATACTCTTATTTCTTCATCCCACCACTCACTACCCTTTCTACTCAACCCACCTCCCACTCTTCTCATGCCATATATATATCCCTGGGTATAGGAGAGAAAGAATACTTCTCACGTAATCCCTGCGTGTCGTGGAAGGCGACTAAAAGGGAAGGGAGCGGGGGGCTTGAAATCCTCCCCTCTCGTTTTTAATTTTCCAAAAGAAGGAACAGAGAAGGGGGCCAGGTGAGGATATTGCCTCAAAGGCTCAGTCCTCTGTTCTTAACGCTACCTCGCTGACGCGGGAAATGGCGAATAGTATGAAAAAAATATATATGTATATATATATATATATATATATATATATATATATATATATATATATATATATATATATATATATATATATATATATATATATATATATATATATATATATATATTCTCTCCATGTGACCAAACCATTTCAAAACACCCTCTTCTGCTCTCTCAACCACGCTCTTTTTATTTCCAGACATCTCTCTTACCCTTACGTTACTTACTCGATCAAACTACCTCACACCACACATTGTCCTCAAACATCTCATTTCCAGCACATCCATCCTCCTGCGCACAACTCTATCCATAGCCCACGCCTCGCAACCATACAACATTGTTGGAACCACTATTCCTTCAAAAATACCCATTTTTTGCTTTCGGAGATAATGTTCTTGACTTGCACACATTCTTCAAGGCTCCCAGGATTTTCGCCCCCTCCCCCACCCTATGATCCACTTCCGCTTCCATAGTTCCATCCGCTGCCAGATCCACTCCCAGATATCTAAAACACTTTACTTCCGCCAGTTTTTCTATATTCAAACTTACCTCCCAATTGACTTGAACCGCAACCCTACTGTACCTAATAACCTTGCTCTTATTCACATTTACTCTTAACTTTCTTCTTTCACACACTTTACCAAACTCAGACACCAGCTTCTGTAGTTTCTCATATGAATAAGCAATCAGCGCTGTATCATCAGCGAACAACAACTGACTCACTTCCCAAGCTCTCTAATCCCCAACAGACTTCATACTTGCCCCTCTTTCCAAAACTCCTGCATTTACCTCCCTAACAACCCCATCCATAAACAAATTAAACAACCATGGAGACATCACACACCCCTGCCGCAAACCTACATTCACTGAGAAGCAATCACTTTCCTCTCTTCCTACACGTACACAGGCCTTACATCTCGATAAAAACTTTTCACTGCTTCTAACAGCTTGCCTCCCACACCATATATTCTGAATACCTTCCACAGAGCATCTCTATCAACACTATCATATGCCTTCTCCAGATCCGTAAATGCTACATACAAATCCATTTGCCTTTCTAAGTATTTCTCACTTACATTCTTCAAAGCAAACACCTGATCGACACATCCTCCACCACTTCTGAAACCACACTGCTCTTCCCTAATCTGATGCTCTGTACATGCCTTCACCCTCTCAATCAATACCCTCCCATATAATTTACCAGGAATACTCAACAAACTTATACCTCTGTAATTTGAGCACTCACTCTTATCCCCTTTGCCTTTGTACAATGGCACTATGCACGCATTCCGCCAATCCACAGGCACCTCACCATGAGTCATACAAACATTAAATAACCTTACCAACCAGTCAATAATACAGTCACCCCTTTTTTGATAAATTCCACTGCAATACCATCCAAACCTGCTGCCTTGCCGGCTTCATATATATATATATATATATATATATATATATATATATATATATATATATATATATATATATATATATATATATATATATATATATATATATATATATATATATATATATATACATATATATATATATATATATATATATATATATATATATATATATATATATATATATATATATATATATATATATATATATATATATATATATATATATCTTTTTTCTTTCATACTATTCGCCATTTCCCGCATGAGCAAGGTAGCGTTAAGAACAGAGGACTGGGCCTTTTTTGGAATATCCTCACCTGGCCCCCTCTGTTCCTTCTTTTGGAAAATTAAAAAAGAACGAGAGGGGAGGATATCCAGCTCCCCACTCCCTCCCCTTTTAGTCGCCTTCTACGACACGCAGGGAATACGTGGGGAGTATTCTTAATCCCCTATCCCAGGGATAATATATATATATATATATATATATATATATATATATATATATATATATACATATATATATATATATATATATATATATTTTTTTTTTTTTTTTTTTTTTTTATACTTTGTCGCTGTCTCCCGCGTTTGCGAGGTAGCGCAAGGAAACAGACGAAAGAAATGGCCCAACCCCCCCCCCCCATACACATGTACATACACACGTCCACACACGCAAATATACATACCTACACAGCTTTCCATGGTTTACCCCAGACGCTTCACATGCCTTGCTTCAATCCACTGACAGCACGTCAACCCCTGTATACCACATGACTCCAATTCACTCTATTTCTTGCCCACCTTTCACCCTCCTGCATGTTCAGGCCCCGATCACACAAAATCTTTTTCACTCCATCTTTCCACCTCCAATTTGGTCTCCCTCTTCTCCTCGTTCCCTCCACCTCCGACACATATATCCTCTTGGTCAATCTCTCCTCACTCATTCTCTCCATGTGCCCAAACCATTTCAAAACACCCTCTTCTGCTCTCTCAACCACGCTCTTTTTATTTCCACACATCTCTCTCACCCTTACGTTACTTACTCGATCAAACCACCTCACACCACACATTGTCCTCAAACATCTCATTTCCAGCACATCCATCCTCCTGCGCACATCTCTATCCATAGCCCACGCCTCGCAACCATACAACATTGTTGGAACCACTATTCCCTCAAACATACCCATTTTTGCTTTCCGAGATAATGTTCTCGACACATTTTTCAAGGCTCCCAAAATTTTCGCCCCCTCCCCCACCCTATGATCCACTTCCGCTTCCATGGTTCCATCCGCTGACAGATCCACTCCCAGATATCTAAAACACTTCACTTCCTCCAGTTTTTCTCCATTCAAACTCACCTCCCAATTGACTTGACCCTCACCCCTACTGTACCTAATAACCTTGCTCTTATTCACATTTACTCTCAACTTTCTTCTTCCACACACTTTACCAAACTCAGTCACCAGCTTCTGCAGTTTCTCACATGAATCAGCCACCAGCGCTGTATCATCAGCGAACAACAACTGACTCACTTCCCAAGCTCTCTCATCCCCAACAGACTTCATACTTGCCCCTCTTTCCAGGACTTGCATTTACCTCCCTTAAAACCCCATCCATAAACAAATTAAACAACCATGGAGACATCACACACCCCTGCCGCAAACCTACATTCACTGAGAACCAATCACTTTCCTCTCTTCCTACACGTACACATGCCTTACATCCTCGATAAAAACTTTTCACTGCTTCTAACAACTTGCCTCCCACACCATATATTCTTAATACCTTCCACAGAGCATCTCTATCAACTCTATCATATGCCTTCTCCAGATCCATAAATGCTACATACAAATCCATTTGCTTTTCTAAGTATTTCTCACATACATTCTTCAAAGCAAACACCTGATCCACACATCCTCTACCACTTCTGAAACCGCACTGCTCTTCCCCAATCTGATGCTCTGTACATGCCTTCACCCTCTCAATCAATACCCTCCCATATAATTTACCAGGAATACTCAACAAACTTATACCTCTGTAATTTGAGCACTCACTCTTATCCCCTTTGCCTTTGTACAATGGCACTATGCACGCATTCCGCCAATCCTCAGGCACCTCACCATGAGTCATACATACATTAAATAACCTTACCAACCAGTCAACAATACAGTCACCCCCTTTCTTAATAAATTCCACTGCAATACCATCCAAACCTGCTGCCTTGCCGGCTTTCATCTTCCGCAAAGCTTTTACTACCTCTTCTCTGTTTACCAAATCATTTTCCCTAACCCTCTCACTTTGCACACCACCTCGACCAAAACACCCTATATCTGCCACTCTGTCATCAGACACATTCAACAAACCTTCAAAATACTCATTCCATCTCCTTCTCACATCACCGCTACTTGTTATCACCTCCCCATTTACGCCCTTCACTGAAGTTCCCATTTGCTCCCTTGTCTTACGCACCCTATTTACCTCCTTCCAGAACATCTTTTTATTCTCCCTAAAATTTAATGATACTCTCTCACCCCAACTCTCATTTGCCCTTTTTTTCACCTCTTGCACCTTTCTCTTGACCTCCTGTCTCTTTCTTTTATACTTCTCCCACTCAATTGCATTTTTTCCCTGCAAAAATAGTCCAAATGCCTCTCTCTTCTCTTTCACTAATACTCTTACTTCTTCATCCCACCACTCACTACCCTTTCTAAACAGCCCACCTCCCACTCTTCTCATGCCACAAGCATCTTTTGCGCAATCCATCACTGATTCCCTAAATACATTCCCTAAATACATACATATATATATATATATATATATATATATATATATATATATATATATATATATATATATATATATATATATATATATATATATATATATATATTATATATATATATGTATATATATATATATATATATATATATATATATATATATATATATATATATATATATATATATATATATATATATATATATATATATATATATATATATATATGTATATATACATATATATATATATATATATATATATATATATATATATATACATAGGTAGTATGTTTGAGGAAAGGAACCTGGATGTTTTGGCTCTGAGTGAAACGAAGCTCAAGGGTAAAGGGGAAGAGTGGTTTGGAAATGTCTGGGGAGTGAAGTCAGGGGTTAGTGAGAGGACAAGAGCAAGGGAAGGAGTAGCAATACTCCTGAAACAGGAGTTGTGGGAGTATGTGATAGAATGTAAGAAAGTAAATTCTCGATTAATATGGGTAAAATTGAAAGTTGATGGAGAGAGGTGGGTGATTATTGGTGCATATGCACCTGGGCATGAGAAGAAAGACCATGAGAGGCAAGTGTTTTGGGAGCAGCTAAATGAGTGTGTTAGCGGTTTTGATGCACGAGACCGGGTTATAGTGATGGGTGATTTGAATGCAAAGGTGAGTAATGTGGCAGTTGAGGGAATAATTGGTATGCATGGGGTGTTCAGTGTTGTAAATGGAAATGGTGAAGAGCTTGTAGATTTATGTGCTGAAAAAGGACTGATGATTGGGAATACCTGGTTTAAAAAGCGAGATATACATAAGTATACTTATGTAAGTAGGAGAGATGGCCAGAGAGCGTTATTGGATTACGTGTTAATTGACAGGCGTGCGAAAGAGAGACTTTTGGATGTCAATGTGCTGAGAGGTGCAACTGGAGGGATGTCTGATCATTATCTTGTGAAGGCTAAGGTGAAGATTAGTATGGGTTTTCAGAAAAGAAGAGTGAATGTTGGGGTGAAGAAGGTGGTGAGAGTAAGTGAGCTTGGGAAGGAGACCTGTGTGAGGAAGTATCAGGAGAGACTGTGTACAGAATGGAAAAAGGTGAGAACAATGGAAGTAAGGGGAGTGGGGGAGGAATGGGATGTATTTAGGGAATCAGTGACGGATTGCGCAAAAGATGCTTGTGGCATCAGAAGAGTGGGAGGTGGGCTGTTTAGAAAGGGTAGTGAGTGGTGGGATGAAGAAGTAAGAGTATTAGTGAAAGAGAAGAGGGAGGCATTTGGACGATTTTTGCAGGGAAAAAATGCAATTGAGTGGGAGAAGTATAAAAGAAAGAGACAAGAGGTCAAGAGAAAGGTGCAAGATGTGAAAAACAGGGCAAATGAGAGTTGGGGTGAGAGACTATCAGTAAATTTTAGGGAGAATAAAAAGATGTTCTGGAAGGAGGTAAATAGGGTGCGTAAGACAAGGGAGCAAATGGGAACTTCAGTGAAGGGCGTAAATGGGGAGGTGATAACAAGTAGTGGTGATGTGAGAAGGAGATGGAATGAGTATTTTGAAGGTTTGTTGAATGTGTCTGATGACAGAGTGGCAGATATAGGGTGTTTGGGTCGAGGTGGTGTGCAAAGTGAGAGGGTTAGGGAAAATGATTTGGTAAACAGAGAAGAGGTAGTAAAAGCTTTGCGGAAGATGAAAGCCGGCAAGTCAGCAGGTTTGGATGGTATTGCAGTGGAATTTATAAAAAAAGGGGGTGACTGTATTGTTGACTGGTTGGTAAGGTTATTTAATGTATGTATGACTCATGGTGAGGTGCCTGAGGATTGGCGGAATGCGTGCATAGTGCCATTTTACAAAGGCAAAGGGGATAAGAGTGAGTGCTCAAATTACAGAGGTATAAGTTTGTTGAGTATTCCTGGTAAATTATATGGGAGGGTATTGATTGAGAGGGTGAAGGCATGTACAGAGCATCAGATTGGGGAAGAGCAGTGTGGTTTCAGAAGTGGTAGAGGATGTGTGGATCAGGTGTTTGCTTTGAAGAATGTATGTGAGAAATACTTAGAAAAGCAAATGGATTTGTATGTAGCATTTATGGATCTGGAGAAGGCATATGATAGAGTTGATAGAGATGCTCTGTGGAAGGTATTAAGAATATATGGTGTGGGAGGCAAGTTGTTAGAAGCAGTGAAAAGTTTTTATCGAGGATGTAAGGCATGTGTACGTGTAGGAAGAGAGGAAAGTGATTGGTTCTCAGTGAATGAAGGTTTGCGGCAGGGGTGTGTGATGTCTCCATGGTTGTTTAATTTGTTTATGGATGGGGTTGTTAGGGAGGTAAATGCAAGAGTCTTGGAAAGAGGGGCAAGTATGAAGTCTGTTGGGGATGAGAGAGCTTGGGAAGTGAGTCAGTTGTTGTTCGCTGATGATACAGCGCTGGTGGCGGATTTATGTGAGAAACTGCAGAAGCTAGTGACGGAGTTTGGTAAAGTGTGTGGAAGAAGAAAGTTAAGAGTAAATGTGAATAAGAGCAAGGTTATTAGGTACAGTAGGGTTGTGGGTCAAGTCAATTGGGAGGTGAGTTTGAATGGAGAAAAACTGGAGGAAGTGAAGTGTTTTAGATATCTGGGAGTGGATCTGTCAGCGGATGGAACCATGGAAGCGGAAGTGGATCATAGGGTGGGGGAGGGGGCGAAAATTCTGGGAGCCTTGAAAAATGTGTGGAAGTCGAGAACATTATCCCGGAAAGCAAAAATGGGTATGTTTGAAGGAATAGTGGTTCCAACAATGTTGTATGGTTGCGAGGCGTGGGCTATGGATAGAGTTGTGCGCAGGAGGATGGATGTGCTGGAAATGAGATGTTTGAGGACAATGTGTGGTGTGAGGTGGTTTGATCGAGTAAGTAACGTAAGGGTAAGAGAGATGTGTGGAAATAAAAAGAGCGTGGTTGAGAGAGCAGAAGAGGGTGTTTTGAAGTGGTTTGGGCACATGGAGAGAATGAGTGAGGAAAGATTGACCAAGAGGATATATGTGTCGGAGGTGGAGGGAACGAGGAGAAGAGGGAGACCAAATTGGAGGTGGAAAGATGGAGTGAAAAGGATTTTGTGTGATCGGGGCCTGAACATGCAGGAGGGTGAAAGGAGGGCAAGGAATAGAGTGAATTGGAGCGATGTGGTATACAGGGGTTGACGTGCTGTCAGCGGATTGAATCAAGGCATGTGAAGCGTCCGGGGTAAACCATGGAAAGCTGTGTAGGTATGTATATTTGCGTGTGTGGACGTGTGTATGTACATGTGTATGGGGGGGGGTTGGCCATTTCTTTCGTCTGTTTCCTTGCGCTACCTCGCAAACGCGGGAGACAGCGACGAGGTAAAAAAAAAAAAAAAAAAAAAAAAATATATATATATATATATATATATATATATATATATATATATATATATATATATATATATATATATATATATATATATATATTTTCTTTTCTTTCAAACTATTCACCTTGCACCCTTCTCTGTTACTTCTTTTGGAAAATTAAAAAAAAGACAAGGGGGGAGGATTTCCAGCCACCCGCTCTCTCCCCTTTTAGTCGCCTTCTACGACACGCAGGGAATGCGTGGGAAGTATTCTTTCTCCCCTATCCCCAGGGATAGTATATACATATATTTTTTTTTTTTTTTTTTGTCTCTGTCTCTCGCGTTTGCGAGGTAGTGCAAGGAAACAGACGAAAGAAATGGCCCAACCCACCCCCATACACATGTATATACATACGTCCACACACGCAAATATACAATACCTACACAGCTTTCCATGGTTTACCCCAGACGCTTCACATGCCCTGATTCAATCCACTGACAGCACGTCAACCCCGGTATACCACATCGATCCAATTCACTCTATTCCTTGCATGCCTTTCACCCTCCTGCATGTTCAGGCCTCGATCACACAAAATCTTTTTCACTCCATCTTTCCACCTCCAATTTGGTCTCCCACTTCTCCTCGTACCCTCCACCTCCGACACATATATCCTCTTGGTCAATCTTTCCACACTCATTCTCTCCATTTGCCCAAACCATTTCAAAAGACTCTCTTCTGCTCTCTCAACCACGCATTTTTTATTTCCACACATCTCTCTTACCCTTACTTTACTTACTCGATCAAACCACCTCACACCACACATTGTCCCCAAACATCTCATTTCCAGCACATACATCCTCCTGCGCACAACTCTATCCATATATATATATATATATATATATATATATATATATATATATATATATATATATATATATATATATATATATATATATATATATATATTCTGTTTTGTCGCCGTCTCTCGCGCTAGCGAGGTAGCGCAAGGAAAGACACGAAAGAATGGCCGAACCCACCCACATACACATGTATATACAAACATGTTCACACACGTAAATAAATATACCTATGCATCTCAACGTATACCTATATATATAAACACAGACATATACATATATACACATGTACATAGTTCCTACTGTCAGCCTTCATTCGCCTCTATCGCCACCCCGCCACACATGAAATAACAACCCCCCCCCCCCCGCACATGTGCGAGGTAGCGCTAGGAAAAGACAAAGAAGGCCACATTCGTTCACACGCAGTCTCTAGCTGTCATATAATAATGCACCGAAACCACAGCTACCTTTCCACATCCAGGCCCCACAGAACTTCCCATGGTTTACCCCAGACGCTTCACATGCCCATTGACAGCACGTCGACCGCGGTATACCACATCGTACCAATTCATTCTATTCCTTGCACGCCTTTCACCCTTCTGCATGTTCAGGCTCCGAGCACTCAAAATCTTTTTCACTCCATCTTTCCACCTCCAATTTGGTTTCCCACTTCTCCTCGTTCCCTACACCTCTGACACATATATCCTCTTGGTCAATCATCACCCACTCATTCTCTCCATGTTACAATTTCAAAACACCCTCTTGAGCTCTCTCAACCACACTCGTCTTATCACCGCACATCTCTCTTACCCTATTATTACTTACTCGATCAAACCACCTCACACCACATATTGTCCTCAAATATCTCATTTTCAGCACATCTACCCTCCTGCCCACGAATCGCAACCATACAACATTGTTAGAAACACTATTCCTTCAAACATACCCATTTTTGTTTTCAGAGATGAAGTTCTCGACTTCCAGAAATTCTTCAAGGCTCCCAGAATTCTCGCCACTTCCCCCACCCTATGGTTCACTTCCGCTTCCATGGTTCCATCCGATGCCAAATCCACTCCCAGATATGTAAGACACTTCACTTCCTCCAGTTTTTCTCCATTCAAACTTACCTCCCAATTGACTTGATCCTCAACCCTATTGTACCTAATAACCTTGCTCTTATTCACATTTACTCTCAACTTTCTTCTTTCACACACTTTACCAATCTTTGTCACCAGCTTCTGCAGTTTCTCACATGAATCAGCCACCAGCACTGTATCATCAGCGAACAACGACTGACTCACTTCGAAAGCTCTCTCATCCACAACAGACCGCATACATGCCCCTCTTTCCAAAACTCTTGCATTCACCTCCCTAACAACCCCATCCTTAAAAAAATTAAACAACCATGGAGACATCACACACCCCTGTCGCAAACCTACATTCACTGAGAACCAATCACTTTCCTCTCCTCCTACACGTACACATGCCTTACATCCTCAATAAAAACTTTTCACTGCTTCTAACAACGTGCCTCCCATACCATATATTCTTAATACCTTCCACAGAGCATCTCTATCAACTCTATCATATGCCTTCTCCAGATCCATAAATGCTACACTTAATCCATTTTCTTTTTTTAGTATTTCTCACATACATTCTTCAAAGCAAACACCTGATCCACACATCATCTACCACTTCTGAAACCACACTGCTCTTCCCCAATCTGATGCTCTGTACATGCCTTCACCCTCTCAGTCAATACCCTCCCATATAATTTCCAAGGAATACTAACAAAATTATACCTCTGTAATTTGAGCTCTCACCTTTGTCCCCTTTGCCTTTGTACAATGGCACTATGCAAGCATTCCGCCAATGCTCAGGCACCTCACCATGAATCATACATACATTAGATAACCTCACCAACCAGGCAACAATACAGTCACCCCCTTTTTTAATAAATTCCACTGTAATACCATCCAAACCGGCTGGCCTACCGGCTTTCATCTTCCGCAAAGCTTTTACTACCTCTTCCTTGTTTACCAAATTGTTTTCTCTAACTCTCTCACTTTGCACACCACCTCGACCAAAACACCCTATATCTGCCACTCTATCATCAAACACATTCAACAGACCTTCAAAATACTAACTCCGTTTCCTTCTCATATCACCTCTACTTCTTATCACCTCCTCATTAGCCCCATTCACTGAAGTTCACATTTGCTCCCTTGTCTTACACTTTATTTACCTCCTAACTAAACATCTTTCTATTCTCCCTAGAATTTAATGATACTCTCTCACCCCAACTCTCATTTGCACTCTTTTTCAACTCTTGCACCTTTCTCTTGACCTCCTGCCTCTTTCTTTTATACATCTCCTACTCAGTTGCATTTTTTTCCCTGTAAAAATTGTGCAAATGCCCCTCTCTTCTCTTTCACTGATAATCTTACTTCTTCATCCCACCACTCACTAACATTTCTAACCTGTCCACCTCCCACGCTTCTCATGCCACAAGCATCTTTTGTGCAAGCCATCACTGCTTCCCTAAATACACCTCATTCCTCTTCCACTCCTCTTACCTACTTTGTTCTCACCTTTTTCCATTCTGTACTCAGTCTCTCCTGGTACTTCCTCACACAAGTCTCCTTCCCAAGCTCACTTACTCTCACCACTCTCTTCACCCGAACATTCTTCTTTTCTGAAAACCCCTACAAATCTTCACCTTCGCCTCCACAAGATAATGATCAGACATCCCTTCAGTTGCACCTCTCAGCACATTAACATCCAAATGTTTCTCTTTGGCGCACCTATCAATTAATACATAATCCAATAACGCTCTCTGGCCATCTCTCCTAATTATATACGTATAGTTATGTATGTCTCTCTCTTTAAACCTGGTATTCCCAATCACCAGTCCTTTTTCAGCACATAAATCTACAAGCTCTTCACCACTTCCATTTACAACACTGAACACCCCATGTATACCAATTATTCCCTTAACTGCCACATTACTCACCTGTGCATTCAAATCATCCATCACTATTACCCGGACTCGAGAATCAAAACCACCAAGGCACTCATTCAGCTGCTCCGAAAACATTTGCCTCTCATGATCTTTCTTCTCATGCCCAGGTGCATATGCACCAATAACCTCCCATCTCTCTTCATGAACTTTCAGTTTTGCCCATATCAATCTAGAGTTTACTTTCTTACACTCTATCACATACTCCCACAATTCCTGTTTCAGGGGTAGTGCTACTCCATCCCTTGCTTTTCTCCTCTCACTAACCCCTGACTTTACTCCCAAGAAATTCCCAAACCAATCTTTCCCTTTACCCTTGAGCTTCCTTTTACTCAGAGCCAAAACGTCCAGGTTCCTTTCCTCAAACAAACCACCTATTTCTCCTTTTTTCTCATCTTGGTTACATTCACATACATTTAGACACACCAATCAGAGCCTTTGAGAAGGATGAGCACTCCCCGCATGACTCCTTCTTCTGTTTCCCCTTTTAAAAAGTTAAAATACGAGGCGGGGATGGTTTCTACCCCCCGCTCCCGTCCCCTTTAGTCGCCTTCTACGACACGTGAGGAATGCGTGGGAAGTCTTCTTTCTCCCCTATCCCCCATATATATATATATATATATATATATATATATATATATATATATATATATATATATACATATATATATATATATATATATATATATATATATATATATATATATATATATATATATATATATATATATTTATTATTATACTTTGTCGCTGTCTCCCGCGTTTGCGAGGTAGCGCAAGGAAACAGACGAAAGAAATGGCCCAACCCCCCCCCATACACATATATATACAGACGCCCACACACGCAAATATACATACCTACACAGCTTTCCATGGTTTACCCCAGACGCTTCACATGCCTTGATTCAATCCACTGACAGCACGTCAACCCCGGTATACCACATAGCTCCAATTCACTCTATTCCTTGCCCTCCTTTCACCCTCCTGCATGTTCAGGCCCCGATCACACAAAATCTTTTTCACTCCATCTTTCCACCTCCAATTTGGTCTCCCTCTTCTCCTCGTTCCCTCCACCTCCGACACATATAACCTCTTGGTCAATCTTTCCTCACAAATTCTCTCCATGTGCCTAAACCACTTCAAAACACCCTCTTCTTCTCTCTCAACCACGCTTTTTTTTATTTCCACACATCTCTCTTACCCTTACGTTACTCACTCGATGAAACCACCTCACACCACATATTGTCCTCAAACATCTCATTTCCAGCACATCCATCCTCCTGCGCGCAACTCTATCCATAGCACACGCCTCGCAACCATACAACATTGTTGGAACCACTATTCCTTCAAACATACCCATTTTTGCTTTCCGAGATAATGTTCTCGACTTCCACACATTCTTCAAGGCCCCCAGAATTTTCGCCCCCTGCCCCACCCTATGATCCACTTCCGCTTCCATGGTTCCATCCGCTGCCAGATCCACTCCCAGATATCTAAAACACTTCACTTCCTCCAGTTTTTCTCCATTCAAACTCACCTCCCAATTGACTTGACCCTCAACCCTACTGTACCTAATAACCTTGCTCTTATTCACATTTACTCTTAACTTTCTTCTTCCACACATTTCACCAAACTCAGTCACCAGCTTCTGCAGTTTCTCACATGAATCAGCCACCAGCGCTGTATCATCAGCGAACAACAACTGACTCACTTCCCAAGCTCTCTCATCCCCAACAGACTTCATACTTGCCCCTCTTTCCAAAACTCCTGCATTTACCTCCCTAACAACCCCATCCATAAACAAATTAAACAACCATGGAGACATCACACACCCCTGCCGCAAACCTGCATTCACTGAGAACCAATCACTTTCCTCTCTTCCTACACGTACACATGCCTTACATCCTCGATAAAAACTTTTCACTGCTTCTAACAACTTTCCTCCCACACCATATATTCTTAATACCTTCCACAGAGCATCTCTATCAACTCTATCATATGCCTTCTCCAGATCCATAGATGCTACACTTAATCCATTTGCTTTTCTAAGTATTTCTCACATACATTCTTCAAAGCAAACACCTGATCCACACATCCTCTACCACTTCTGAAACCACACTGCTCTTCCCCAATCTGATGCTCTGTACATGCCTTCACCCTCTCAATCAATACCCTCCCATATAATTTACGAGGAATACTCAACAGACTTATACCTCTGTAATTTGAGCACTCACTCTTATCCCATTTGCCTTTGTACAATGGCACTATGCACGCATTCCGACAATCCTCAAGCACCTCACCATGAGTCATACATACATTAAATAACCTTACCAACCAGTCAACAATACAGTCACCCCCATTTTTAATAAATTCCACTGCAATACCATCCAAACCTGCTGCCTTGCCGGCTTTCATCTTCCGCAAAGCTTTCACTACCTCTTCTCTGTTTACCAAATCATTTTCTCTAACCCTCTCACTTTGCACACCACCTCGACCAAAACACCCTCTATATATATATATATATATATATATATATATATATATATATATATATATATATATATATATATTATCCCTGGGGATAGGGGAGAAAGAATACTTCCCACGTATTCCCTGCGTGTCGTAGAAGGCGACTAAAAGGGGAGGGAGCGGGGGGCTGGAAATCCTCCCCTCTCAATTTTTTTTTGATTTTCCAAAAGAAGGAACAGAGAAGGGGGCCAGGTGAGGATATTCCCTCAGTGGCCCAGTTCTCTGTTCTTAACGCTACCTCGCTAACGCGAGAAATGGCGAATAGTTTGAAAAAAAAAAAAAAAAAAAAAATATATATATATATATATATATATATATATATATATATATATATATATATATATATATATATATATATATCTTTTTTTTTTTTTCTTTTTCTTTTTCCTTTGTCGCTGTCTCCCGCGTTTGCGAGGTAGCTCAAAGAAACAGACGAAAGAAATGGACCAACCCACCCCCATACACATGTATATACATACGTTCACACACGCAAATATACATACCTACACAGCTTTCCGTGGTTTATCCCAGACGATTCACATGCCTGATTCAATCCATTGACAGCACGTCAACCCCGGTATACCACATCGATCCAATTCACTCTATTCCTTGCCCTCCTTTCACCCTACTGCATGTTCAGGCCCCGATCACACAAAATCTTTTTCACTCCATCTTTCCACCTCCAGTTTGGTCTCCCACTTCTCCTCGTTCCCTCCACCTCCGACACATATATCCTCTTGGTCAATCATTCCTCACTCATTCTCTCCATGTGCTCAAACCATTTCAAAACACCCTCTTCTGCTCTCTCAACCACGCTCTTTTTATTTCCACACATCTCTCTTACCCTTACGTTACTTACTCGATCAAACGACCTCACACCACACATTGTCCTCAAATATCTCATTTCCAGCACATCCATCCTACTGCGAACAACTCTATCCATAGCCCACGCATCGCAACCATACAACATTGTTGGAAACACTATTCCTTCAAACGTGTACATATATATATATATATATATATATATATATATATATATATATATATATATATATATATATATATATATATATATATATATATATATATATATATATGTATATATATATATATATATATATATATATATATATATATATATATATATATATATATATATATATATATATATATATATATATATCCAAACCTGCTGCCTTGCCGGCTTTCATCTTCCGCAAAGCTTTTACTACCTCTTCTCTGTTTACCAAATCAATTTCCCTACCCCTCTCACTTTGCACACCACCTCGAAAAAAACACCCTATATCTGCCACTCTATCATCAAACACATTCAACAAACCTTCAAAATACTCACTCCATCTCCTTCTCACATCACCACTACTTGTTATCACCTCCCCATTTGCGCCCTTCACTGAAGTTCCCATTTGCTCCCTTGTCTTACGCACTTTACTTACCTCCTTCCAGAACATCTTTTTATTCTCCCTAAAATTTAATGATACTCTCTCACCCCAACTCTCATTTGCCCTTTTTTTCACCTCTTGCACCATTCTCTTGACCTCCTGTCTCTTTCTTTTATACGTCTCCCACTCAACTGCATTCTTTCCCTGCAAAACTCGTCCAAATGCCTCTCTCTTCTCTTTCACTAATACTCTTACTTCTTCATCCCACCACTCACTACCCTTTCTAATCAACCCACCTCCCACTCTTGTCATGCCACAAGCATCTTTTGCGCAATCCATCACTGATTCCCTAAATACATCCCATTCCTCCCCCACTCCCCTTACTTCCATTGTTCTCACCTTTTCTATTCTGTACTCAGTCTCTCCTGGTGATTCCTCACACAAGTCTCCTTCCCAAGCTCACTTACTCTCACCACCCTCTTCACCCCAACATTCACTCTTTTTTCTGAAAACCCATACAAATCTTCACCTTTGCCTCCACAATATGGATGGTATTGCAGTGGAATTTATTAAAAAAGGGGGTGACTGTATTGTTGACTGGTTGGTAAGGTTATTTAATGTATGTATGACTCACGGTGAGGTGCCTGAGGATTGGCGGAATGCGTGCATAGTGCCATTGTAGAAAGGCAAAGGGGATAAGAGTGAGTGCTCAAATTACAGAGGTATAAGTTTGTTGAGTATTCCTGGGAAATTATATGGGAGGGTATTGATTGAGAGGGTGAAGGCATGTACAGAGCATCAGATTGGGGAAGAGCAGTGTGGTTTCAGAAGTGGTAGAGGATGTGTGGATCAGGTGTTTGCTTTGAAGAATGTATGTGAGAAATACTTAGAAAAGCAAATGGATGTGTATGTAGCATTTATGGATCTGGAGAAGGCATATGATAGAGTTGATAGAGATGCTCTGTGGAAGGTATTAAGAATATATGGTGTGGGAGGCAAGTTGTTAGAAGCAGTGAAAAGTTTTTATCGAGGATGTAAGGCATGTGTACGTGTAGGAAGAGAGGAAAGTGACTGGTTCTCAGTGAATGTAGGTTTGCGGCAGGGGTGTGTGATGTCTTCATGGTTGTTTAATTTGTTTATGGACGGGTTTGTTAGGGAGGTGAATGCAAGAGTTTTGGAAAGAGGGGCAAGTATGAAGTCTGTTGGGGATGAGAGAGCTTGGGAAGTGAGTCAGTTGTTGTTCGCTGATGATAGAGCGCTGGTGGCTGATTCATGTGAGAAACTGCAGAAGCTGGTGACTGAGTTTGGTAAAGTGTGTGAAAGAAGAAAGTTAAGAGTAAATGTGAATAAGAGCAAGGTTATTAGGTACAGTAGGGTTGAGGGTCAAGTCAATTGGGAGGTGAGTTTGAATGGAGAAAAACTGGAGGAAATGAAGTGTTTTAGATATCTGGGAGTGGATCTGGCAGCGGATGGAACCATGGAAGCGGAAGTGGATCATAGGGTGGGGGAGGGGGCGAAAATTCTGAGGGCCTTGAAGAATGTGTGGAAGTCGAGAACATTATCTCGGAAAGCAAAAATGGATATGTTTGAAGGAATAGTGGTTCCAACAATGTTGTATGGTTGCGAGGCGTAGGCTATGGATAGAGTTGTGCGCAGGAGGGTGGATGTGCTGGAAATGAGATGTTTGAGGACAATGTGTGGTGTGAGGTGGTTTGATCGAGTAAGTAACGTAAGGGTGAGAGAGATGTGTGGAAATAAAAAGAGCGTGGTTGAGAGAGCAGAAGAGGGTGTTTTGAAATGGTTTGGGCACATGGAGAGAATGAGTGAGGAAAGATTGACCAAGAGGATATATGTGTCGGAGGTGGAGGGAACGAGGAGAAGAGGGAGACCAAATTGGAGGTGGAAAGATGGAGTGAAAAAGATTTTGTGTGATCGGGGCCTGAACATGCAGGAGGGTGAAAGGAGGGCAAGTAATAGAGTGAATTGGAGCGATGTGGTATACCGGGGTTGACGTGCTGTCAGTGGATTGAATCGGGGTATGTGAAGCGTCTGGGGTAAACCATGGAAAGTTGTGTAGGTATGTATATTTGCCTGTGTGGACGTATGTATATACATGTGTATGGGGGTGGGTTGGGCCATTTCTTTCGTCTGTTTCCTTGCGCTACCTCGTAAACGCGGGAGACAGCGACAAAAAAAAAATATATATATATATATATATATATATATATATATATATATATATATATATATATATATATATATATATATATATATATGTATATATATATTTATATGTATATATATATATATATATATATATATATATATATATATATAAGGGGATTAAGAATACTTCCCCCGTATTCCCTGCGTGTCGTAGAAGGCGACTAAAAGGGGAGGGAGCGGGGGGCTGGAAATCCTCCCCTCTCGGTTTTTTTTTTTCAATTTTCCAAAAGAAGGAACAGAGAATTGGGCCAGGTGAGGGTATTCCCTCAAAGGCCCAGTATATATATATATATATATATATATATATATATGCATATATATATATATATATATATATATATATATATATATATATATATATATATATATATATATATATATATATATATATATTTATTTTATTTTTTTATATATTTTGCTTTGTCGCTGTCTCCCGCGTTTGCAAGTTAGCGCAAGGACACAGACAAAAGAGATGGCCCAACTCAGCCCCATACACAATGTATATACATACACGTCCACACACGTAAATATACATACCTATACATCTCAATGTACACATATATATACACACACAGACACATACATATATACCCATGCACACAATTCACACTGTCTGACTTTATTTATTCCCATCGCCACCTTGCAACACATGGAATACCATCGCCCTCCCCCCTCATGTGTGCGAGGTAGCACTAGGGAAAGACAAGACAGGCCCCATTCGTTCACACTCAGTCTCTAGCTGTCATGTAATAATGCCCGAAACAACAGCTCCCTTTCCACATCCAGGCCCCACACAACTGTCCATGGTTTACCCCAGACGCTTCACATGTCCTGATTCAATCCACTGACAGCACGTCAACCCCGGCATTACACATCGATCCAATTCACTCTATTTCTTGCCCTCCTTTCACCCTCCTGCATGTTCAGGCCTCGATCACACAAAATCTTTGTCACTCCATCTTTCCACCTCCAATTTTGTCTCCTACTTCTCCTCGTTCCCTCCACCTCCGACACATATATCCTCTTGGTCATCTTTCCTCATTCATTCTCTCCATGCGCCCAAACCATTTCAAAACACCCTATTCTGCTCTCTCAACCACGCTCTTTTTATTTCCACACATCTCTCTTACCCTTACGTTACTTACTCGATCAAACCACCTCACACCACATATTGTCTTCAAACATCTCATTTCCAGCACATCCATCCTCCTGCGCACAACTCTATCCATAGCCCACGCCTCGCAACCATACAACATTGTTGGAACCACTATTCCTTCAAACATATACATATATATATATATATATATATATATATATATATATATATATATATATATATATATATATATATATATATATATATATATATATATATATATATTCTTTTTTTTTTTTTGCTTTGATGCTGTCTCCCGCGTTTGCGAGGTAGCGCAAGGAAACAGACGAAAGAAATGGCCTAACCCACCCCCATACACATGTATATACATACGTCCGCACACGCAAATATACATACCTACACAACTTTCCATGGTTTACCCCAGACGTTTCACATGCCCTGATTCAATCCACTGACAGCACGTCAACCGCGGTATACCACATCGATCCAATTCACTCTATTCCTTGCCCTCCTTTCACCCTCCTGCATGTTCAGGCCCCGATCACACAAAATCATTTTCACTTCATCTTTGCACCTCCAATTTGGTCTCCCACTTCTCCTTGTTCCCTCCACCTCCGACACATATATCCTCTTGGTCAATCTTTCCTCACTCATTTTCTCCATGTGCCCAAACCATTTCAAAACACCCTCTTCTGCTCTCTCAACCACGCTCTTTTTATTTCCACACATCTCTCTTATCCTTACGTTACTTACTCGATCAAACCACCTCACACCACACATTGTCCTCAAACATCTCATTTCCAGCACATCCATTCTCCTGCGCACAACTCTATCCATAGCCCACGCCTCGCAACCATACAACATTGTTGGAACCACTATTCCTTCAAACATACCCATTTTTGCTTTCCGAGATAATGTTCTTGACTTCCACACATTCTTCAAGGCTCCCAGAATTTTCGCCCCCTCCCCCACCCTATGATCCACTTCCGCTTCCATGGTTCCATCCGCTGCCAGATCCACTCCCAGATATCTAAAACACTTTACTTCCTCCAGTTTTTCTCCATTCAAATTTACCTCGCAATTGACTTGACCCTCAACACTACTGTACCTAATAACCTTGCTCTAATTCACATTTACTCTTAACTTTCTACTTTCACACACTTTACCAAACTCAGTCACCAGCTTCTGCAGTTTCTCATATGAATCAGCCACCAGCGCTGTATCATCAGCGAACAACAACTGACTCACTTCCCAAGCTCTCTCATCCCCAACAGACTTCATGCTTGCCCCTCTTTCCAAAACTCTTGCATTCACCTCCCTAACAACCCCATCCATAAAAAAATTAAACAACCATGGAGACATCACACACTCCTGCCGCAAACCTACATTCACTGAGAACCAATCACTTTCCTCTCTTCCTACTCGTACACATGCCTTAAATCCTCGATAAAAACTTTTCACTGCTTCTAACAACTTGCCTCCCACACCATATATTCTTAATGCCTTCCACAGATCATCTCTGTCAACTATTATCATATGCCTTCTCCAGATCCATAAATGCTACATACAAATCCATTTCCTTTTCTAAGTATTTCTCACATACATTCTTCAAAGCAAACACCTGATCCACACATCCTCTACCACTTCTGAAACACACTGCTCTTCCCCAATCTGATGCTCTGTACATGCCTTCACCCTCTCAATCAATACACTCCCATATAATTTACCAGGAATACTCAACAAACTTATACCTCTGTAATTTGAGCACTCACCCTTATCCCCTTTGCCTTTGTACAATCGCAGTATGCACGCATTCCGCCAATCCTCAGGCACCTCACCATGAGTCATACATACATTAAATAACCTTATCAACCAGTCAACAATACAGTCACCCCCTTTTTTAATAAATTCCACTGCAATACCATTCAAACCTGCTGCCTTGCCGTCTTTCATCTTCCGTAAAGCTTTTACTACCTCTTCTCTGTGTACCAAATCATTTTCCCTAACCCTCTCACTTTGCACACCACCTCGACCAAAACACCCTATATCTGCCACTCTATCATCAAACACATTCAACAAACCTTCAAAATACTCACTCCATCTCTTTCTCACATCACCACTACTTGTTATCACCTCCCCATTTGCGCTCTTCACTGAAGTTCCCATTTGCTCCCTTGTTTTACGCACTTTATTTACCTCCTTCCAGATTATCTTTTTATTCTCCCTAAAATTTAATGATACTCTCTCACCCCAACTCTCATTTGCCCTCTTTTTCACCTCTTGCACCTTTATCTTGACCTCCTGTCTCTTTCTTTTATACATCTCCCACTCAATTGCATTTTTTCCTTGCAAAAATCGTCCAAATGCCTCTCTCTTCTCTTTCACTAATAATCTTACTTCTTCATCCCACCACTCATTACCCTTTCTAATCCACCCTTCTCCCACTCTTCTCATGCCACAAGCATCTTTTGCGCAATCCATCACTGATTCCCTAAATACATCCCATTCCTCTCCCACTCCCCTTACTTCCATTGTTCTCACTTTTTTCCATTCTGTACTCAGTCTCTCCTGGTACTTCCTCACACAAGTGTCCTTCCCAAGCTCACTTACTCTCACCACCCTCTTCACCCCAACATTCACTCTTCTTTTCTGAAAATCCATACAAATCTTCACCTTAGCCTCCACAAGATAATGATCATATATATATATATATATATATATATGCATATAAATTTTTTTTTCATGCATCATTATGATTTGGAAATTTCTTATTCCCATATCGTTTTATACATTTGGTACCTTTTCAGCTCCATGTCCAAGGCACATCTTCCAGATCTACCACAGCTGTCATATCACTTTTTCCATCCTCTCTCTCTCTCTCTCTCTCTCTCTCTCTCTCTCTCTCTCTCTCTCTCTCTCTCTCTCTCTCTCTCTCTCTGGCAATCATCCATGTTGAATCTCGGGCCTTGCCTTGATATGGACTTTCAGTGTCTGAAGCGTTTGACACGATGCCTGAATGTCCTGATGTTGGTGTACCCATATTCAGCAGAGAGCCGAAGTTTCGTGTGTAGTGTTGATGAACGTGTTTGACACTTATGGTTTATGGAAGTTGAATGATTATTTTCTTATGTCCTGAATGGATATCAGGTGTCTGTTTAGAGAGTAGCCATATCTCATGGTCTCTCAGAGATACCGTTTCCAATTAAGTATCAACACTTGATGAATCAATAACCGTTATATAAGAGTCGTTTTGAAATGTATGCAATTATGTTGGCAATGCATGCATTTATACATATATATAAGGTGCACGTTGTAGATCCTATACAAGGTACATGTAATAAGTTATACCGGATACATTTGGAAGCAAGAGAGAACTGTGATTATGCTAAGAAACTGCGAAATGAAATTGATTGTTTGTCTATCATAACCCGTATATCTCGTATTCGGACGTAGAATAGACATCGTTTCGGGCCATCTTTATCATTCGCATTATGTCTTTTCACATAACCGACAATGATAGATAGTT
Organism: Panulirus ornatus; assembly: GCF_036320965.1. Lineage (NCBI taxonomy): Eukaryota > Metazoa > Arthropoda > Malacostraca > Decapoda > Palinuridae > Panulirus > Panulirus ornatus. The sequence continues at coordinate 16,352,019 of NC_092258.1, read as the reverse complement.
ATGTGGCATATTCGATGTAATACGGTAGTATTTTTGGGATTAGCTGGTGTATGTTTGCTGTGTCACATGCTATCAACAGAGCTCAGAGATTTTCATTTTAAGCAGAAGCAAAGCACCGCAGAGGGCAATATCAGTAATGGTAGTTTGTAATACTATTTGTTTCTTACAAATTACACATTACGGCTGTACATACAGCTATACTGCAGACCAGACCCGGTAAAGAGTCATGATTTCTTGCTAATTGATGTTGGTGTTAAACTTGCTTGTGTGGCAATGTGGTTCATACTTACGTGTATAGATGTTAGCGATGAGTGTGGCGGGAACACAGAAGATGAGAACGAGAAGGTCAGCCAAGGCCAGATTGAAGAGGAAGTAGAAAACTGTAACCTTCATGATCCTGGTGCGAGCCACGACCATCATCACCAACACGTTTCCTAAGATTCCCACCACGAACACGGAGGCGTAAGCAAAGCAATAGATTCCCGTGACCGGCCAGGAGTGGCGCAGCATTCCCAGGTCATTGTATGGAAATTGGCTCGCGTACTTCACTTTCGTCTGCTCCTTGGCCATTAAGGACCTGTTAGTAGTAAGGTCAGACCAGTAACCGGGGTCAAGGTTCTCGCTGTAACCTTCGGTGACCTCATTTACTACTGTTGGGTTCATTTCGCTTGTTGACTGAAGTCTGGCGCAAATTGTTCACATACACTCAGAAATAAGATTTCTTAATGTGATATCTTTTGGTGTATATACCGGCACCGAATGTCACAGCTGCTTCCTCTAAATCCAGATATCTGTCAAAGTCACTGATAAGTTATATTTCAGGATTTTCAGTTATGATTTTGATTTCGCTGCCGAAAACAATATGCGTTCTTGATGCAAAACATAGTACAAATGGTGAAACTTTTGGAATGATATACAGCTTGTGGTCTGTATATGATGTTTTGTCTATCAGCTGAGGTATATCTTGAGAACAAATGATGTGAGCGTTATGATGATTCTCGAAGATCATATGTTCTTATGAATCACCACGTCACTACTTCATTCGACACTTTACACAGTCGCCAGTAAGTACAGGATCACCAGATCACTATATAGTAAAGCTCATCCCAAGACCAGACAGAGAGTACACTAGTAACCAAAGCCTGGGTTGTGGCAATCCACTATAAGTCTTCAGATGTACCAAGAGGAGAACAGGGAGACGCGTGTGTTTCCTGACACCAGGAGACGTGATGAATGAGCGGGACGAGGCCAGCCAACCCAGCGGAGGAGAGAAATATGGCGCACGCCACCGCCCATGCCTCACTCTGCCCTCACACTCACTCACCACCATCTTCCTTCCTCACTCTACATCTCACAAACACTAACCACCATACTTCCGCCTCACTCTGCCCCTCAAACACGCTCACCATCATCCTCCTGCCTCACTCTGCGAATCATAAACACTCAACACCATCCTCCTGCCTCACACTATGTCTCACAAACACTTACTACCATCATCTTAGCTCAATCTGCTCCTCACACACACACAACTCTGCATCCTACATACACTCACCACCATCTTCTTGCCTCACTCTGCCCTTAAGCACACTCACAATCATCCTCCTGTCTCACTCAGTGCGTCACACACACTAAACACTATCTTCCTGTCTCATACTACGCCTCACAGACACTAATCACACTCTTCTTGCTTCACTCTGCGCCTCACACACACTCAACACCATCCTCCTACCTCTCTCTGCGCCTCAAACACACTCATCAACATCCTCCTGCCTCACACCACCTCAGAGATACTCAACATCGTCTTCCCGCCTCACTCTACACCTCACACACGCTCACCTCCATTTTTCTGCTTCACTCTGACCCTCATACACAATTAACACCACCCTCCTGCCTCATTTTGCCCCTTTAACACACTCACCACCATCGACTTGCTTCACTCCTTGCCTCACACACACTCACCTCCATCATACTGCCTCTTTTTGCCCCTTACACACACTTAACACTATCCTCCTTCCTCATTCTGCACCTTAAACACACTCACTATCATCCTCCTGCCTGACTCTGCGCCTCAAACACACTCACCACCTTCCTCCTATCTCACTCTGCGCCTCAAAAACACACTGCACCATTTTTCTGCTTCACTATGTGCCTCAAACACAATCAACACCATCCTCTTGCCTTATTCATTGCATCACACTCACCCAACACTATCCTCCTGCCTCACTCTGCGAATCAATCACACTCACCACCATCCTTCTGCCTCACTATGTGCCTCGATTACACTCAGCATCATCCTACTGCCTCAAACTGCGCCTCAGACCTACTTAACACTACCCATCTGCCTCACTCTGCACCTCACACACACTCCCCACCATATTTCTGCTTCACTCTGCGCCTCATGCACAACTGATGCCACCGTCATGCCTCATTTTGCCCCTTGAACACACTCACCACCATCATCTGCCTCGCACACACTCTCCACCATCAACCTTCCCCATTTTGTCCCTTAAACACTCTTACCACCACTTTCCTTCGTCATTCTCAGTGTGTGAGGTGCACCTCATACACATTTCCCATCATCGTCCTGGCTCATTTTTCTCCTTAAACACACTTACCACCATCTTCTTGCCTTACTCTTCCCCTCAAACACACTCACAATCTTCCTCCTGCCTCACTATCCACCTCAAACACACAAAAACCGTTCTCCTGCCTCACACTGAGCGTCACACACTCAATACAAATAACTTGCCTCATTCAGCGACACAACCACACTCTGCGCCTTATGCACAGTCAGCACCATCCTCCTGCCTCACAATGTGCCTCAATTACACTCACCACCATCCTCCTACCTCACATTGCACTTCAGAGACACTCACCACCTGTACTCGTGCCACACTCTGCACCTCATACACACTCACCACCATCATCTTTCTTCACTCTGCGCCTCATTCACGATTAACACACCTTTCTGTCTCATTTTACCCCTTAAACACACCACTCACCACCTTGTCTAACTCTGCCCTTCAAACACACCCACAATCATCCTCCTGCCTCACACTACACATCACACACACACTCAACACCATCCTCCTGCCTCATACTACGCCTCACACACACACTAATCACCCTCCTCTTGTCTCACTCTGCGCTTCACACACACTCACCACCATCCTCCTGCCTCACACTGCGCCTTATGACACTCACCACCATCCTCCTGCCTCACTCTGCGCCTCACATACACTCAATACCGTCGTTCTGCCTCACACTAGGTCTCAGAAACATTCACCACCATTCTCCTGCCTTTCTCTCTACCTCACACACACACTCAACACCATCTTCCAGCTTCACTCTGCGCCTCATACACACCTAACACCAATCTACTGCCTCACTGTACCCCTTAAACACACTCACAACCATCTTCTTGCCTCGCTCTGCCCATCACACACTCACTATCATTATCCCGCCTAAAGCTGCGTATCACATACACGCAGCACCATCCTCCTGCCTCACACCGCCTCAGAGACACCCACCATCATCCTCCTGCCTCACTCTACACCTCACCACTATCATAATGCCTCATTTTGCTCCTTAAACACACGCACTATCATCCTCCTTCCTCACCCTGCGCCTTACACACAATCACCACCATTCTATTGCCTCTCTCTTTTCCCACACATTGACACACACACACACACACACACACACACACACACACACACGCACACAAACACACACCTCGCTCTCACGCAACAGTTTATGTTAAGAGTCCTCGAAGACCCTTATACTGAAGCATATCAGCTCATAAAGCATATAGATACCACGTCGGTACAGTCTATAACTACGTCTGTGCAGTCTATAACTCACATTTAGACATGTAAGACAATCTTATTGTTAGAATCATAATCAATATAGCCCATAGCCCACGATCAAGATGTTTCATTCATAATCTTATTCATAGTTCATGTATCTCTCACAAACATACGATCCCATCAAGAAATTCGAGTAATGTCACACTCATAAACAAAAGGATTTATCTCATACTTTGACAAAAGGCTTGCCTCACATTTTGGACAGCCTCAGTAGCAGATCAGCGGTCCATCTCAGATTTGGACATCTGGAACATTTTCACACACACACGTTGATGGCCTCGTACTATTTCGAGTTTCAAACACACTCGTCCATTTACATCTACCTCATCACATTCCTCACTATGTACGAATAAGATGACTTCATCATCATATATTCCGAAAGACCAGACACTTAGATGCTTGGGACGTGGGCTTACACTCAAACATGCAAGGGCCTCATATCGTTACCTTCAACTATGTGAGATGGTTTCACACTAAGATTCTTAAGAACGATCCATACTGAGAATGTTCAGTGTTATATCACACACACACATCACACGACACTCAGAGATAATCTCAGACGCATAGAACAACCTCAGGCCTACAGTCTGGATGATATCGCAGTCAAGTGTGTGAGAGGACTTGCAGACACTCGCAGATGAGGACGCTTTCACACTCAGGCGCCTACGATCATATGGCACTTAGACAAGCGTGGTATAAGGCAAAGGTTTCACAGTCAAACATCAAGAATCACCCCACACTCACTATAGTTGAACTCACACTCACACATCAATGGTCATCATTCACTCTCCAAAATAGGTGAGTATCTTCTCCCAAGAACTCATCTCACTGAAGCCTTACACTTCACGACAACCATCGACCTTGTGTAACGAAAAAAAGAAGCCAGTTCTTACCATACTGAGATACCTAAAATCTTAAGGATATTTTGCACTCTATGCTTCATGAAACTTAGTTTCTCGACACCCTGGCGCGAGATCCTCTGCTGAAGTGAATAAAAGCTTTGATCCGGCCAAAATCTTTGATCTCGCAAAGCGACACAATATCAAAGCAATTCGGATTTATTTTTGGCTACATTTTTCGAGTGCAAATTCACCTCTTTTTGACGGTGTCTTACTCTATTGCCTCAGTACTCGATAAGTGAGAGTAGCGTTGAGAAGAAGACTAAAATATTATCTGTTGAGTATTGTATGACGTTAGTACCATGTTCTGTGTGAATCAATATAATGACTCATTTTACAGTTCAACCGAACAGAAAAAAAAAGAAAAGTGAGCATAGATTTGTTGGTGTTACCTTATTGTGAGAAGTTGCTCAATGTTCCTGGTAATTGAAGCGGCGATATCACATACAGTAACTCAGTAAAGATAGAAATATTGTCCAATCATCTCTTATCAAACATAATAGAAATATCAATATGATGTTGTTGGTTTATGTAAATCAGATAAGTTCATAAGTGAGTTTACTTGCAAACATGTTACCCAGAAAATATATAAACCTAAGTTTGTAACATGAGAGAGATAAACTCTTTGAACTTAGTGAGCGTGGGTTCAAGCTGTAGCTCTAGATGTTTTGTATTAAGCAATATAAAGAGGATTCCCGGTGTGGCACAAGCATTTTCTATCATTTGCTTTGCAAAGAGTATCTTCTCTAATCCTCCTCCTGTTGCCACTTCACTTCCTAATATTTTTCTTCATTGAAACTTACATTCCAATTAAATTGTCACTCAACCCTGCTGAACCTAATAACCTTTGCATTTTAGATACCATTTTACCGAACCTAACTGTACAACTCGGAGATATATGAATACGAACAAAGTGCATATGAACGCGCACCTTCATAGAACATACAAACCTCCAACAGCCAGGATGGAACCCGGGACCATTGTGCAACAGGAAGAAGACCCCGTTGCTCACCAACGTGAGACGATGGCTATTCAAGTACATAGTATTCGAATAGCAATTTCCCTATTAGGGTCGATCATAGCCTTGCAGTAGCGCTCACGCTTGTTGCACAGGGGTCCCGGGTTCGACCCTGGGTGTTGGAGGTTTGTATGTTCTATCAAAGTGCGGTGTTCATATGCACTTCGTTTGCATTCATATACCACAACGTTGTACAGTTAGGTTAGGTAAAATGCTATCTGCTGGCTGTGTGAGCCTGATGGGAAATGACTGGTGTAGACCCCGTTGCTCATAAACGTAAGAGGAAGGGTATTCGATTATAGAGAATTCGAATAGTCATTTCCCTATTAGGGGCGATCATAGCCTAGCAGTATCGTTCCTACCTGCTTCACAGGGGTCCCGGGTTCGATCCCGGCTGTTGGAGGTTTGTATGTCCTATGAAGGTGCGAGTTCATATGCACTTTGTTCGAATATATATATATATATATATATATATATATTCATTTATTATACTTTGTCGCTGTTTCTCGCGTTAGTGAGGTAGCGCAAGGAAACAGACGAAAGAAAGCCTCACCCACATACACATGTATATACATACACGTCTACACACACACACACACACACATATATATATATATATATATATATATATATATATATATATATATATATATATATTTTTTTTTTTTTTTTTTTTTTTTTTTTTTATACTTTGTCGCTGTCTCCCGCGTTTGCGAGGTAGCGCAAGGAAACAGACGAAAGAAATGGCCCAACCCCCCCCCCCCCCTCCATACACATGTACATACACACGTCCACACACGCAAATATACATACCTACACAGCTTTCCATGGTTTACCCCAGACGCTTCACATGCCTTGATTCAATCCACTGACAGCACGTCAACCCCTGTATACCACATGACTCCAATTCACTCTATTCCTTGCCCTCCTTTCACCCTCCTGCATGTTCAGGCCCCGATCACACAAAATCTTTTTCACTCCATCTTTCCACCTCCAATTTGGTCTCCCTCTTCTCCTCGTTCCCTCCACCTCCGACACATATATCCTCTTGGTCAATCTCTCCTCACTCATTCTCTCCATGTGCCCAAACCATTTCAAAACACCCTCTTCTGCTCTCTCAACCACGCTCTTTTTATTTCCACACATCTCTCTTACCCTTACGTTACTTACTCGATCAAACCACCTCACACCACACATTGTCCTCAAACATCTCATTTCCAGCACATCCATCCTCCTGCGCACATCTCTATCCATAGCCCACGCCTCGCAACCATACAACATTGTTGGAACCACTATTCCCTCAAACATACCCATTTTCGCTTTCCGAGATAATGTTCTCGACTTCCACACATTTTTCAAGGCTCCCAAAATTTTCGCCCCCTCCCCCACCCTATGATCCACTTCCGCTTCCATGGTTCCATCCGCTGACAGATCCACTCCCAGATATCTAAAACACTTCACTTCCTCCAGTTTTTCTCCATTCAAACTCACCTCCCAATTGACTTGACCCTCACCCCTACTGTACCTAATAACCTTGCTCTTATTCACATTTACTCTCAACTTTCTTCTTCCACACACTTTACCAAACTCAGTCACCAGCTTCTGCAGTTTCTCACATGAATCAGCCACCAGCGCTGTATCATCAGCGAATAACAACTGACTCACTTCCCAAGCTCTCTCATCCCCAACAGACTTCATACTTGCCCCTCTTTCCAGGACTCTTGCATTTACCTCCCTTACAACCCCATCCATAAACAAATTAAACAACCATGGAGACATCACACACCCCTGCCGCAAACCTACATTCACTGAGAACCAATCACTTTCCTCTCTTCCTACACGTACACATGCCTTAGATAGATAGATAGATAGATATAATATGTATATATATATATATATATATATATATATATATATATATATATATATATATATATATATATATATATATATATATGTATATATATATATATATATATATATATATATATATATATATATATATATATATATATATATATATATATATATATATATATATATATATATATATATATATATATATATATATATATATATATATATATATACATATATATATATATATATATATATATATATATATATATATATATATATATATATATATATATATATATATATATATATATATATATATATATATAGATAGATAGATAGATAGATAGATATAATATATATATATATATATATATATATATATATATATATATATATATATATATATATATATATTTTTATTATTATTCTATTATCCTTTGTCGCTGTCTCCCGCGTTTGCGAGGTAGCGCAAGGAAACAGACGAAAGAAATGGCCCAACCCCCCCCATACACATGTATATACATACGCCCACACACGCAAATATACATACCTACACAGCTTTCCATGGTTTACCCCAGACGCTTCACATGCCTTGATTCAATCCACTAACAGCACGTCAACCCCGGTATACCACATCGCTCCAATTCACTCTATTCCTTGCCCTCCTTTCACCCTCCTGCATGTTCAGGCCCCGATCACACAAAATCTTTTTCACTCCATCTTTCCACCTCCAATTTGGTCTCCCTCTTCTCCTTGTTCCCTCCACCTCCGACACATATATCCTCTTGGTCAATCTTTCCTCACTCATCCTCTCCATATGCCCAAACCACTTCAAAACACCCTCTTCTGCTCTCTCAACCACGATCTTTTTATTTCCACACATCTCTCTTACCCTTACGTTGCTCACTCGATCAAACCACCTCACACCACACATTGTCCTCAAACATCTCATTTCCAGCACATCCATCCTCCTGCGCACAACTCTATCCATAGCCCACGCCTCGCAACCATACAACATTGTTGGAACCACTACTCCTTCAAACATACCCATTTTTGCTTTCCGAGATAATGTTCTCGACTTCCACACATTCTTCAAGGCCCCCAGGATTTTCGCCCCCTCCCCCACCCTATGATCCACCTCCGCTTCCATGGTTCCATCCGCTGCCAGATCCACTCCCAGATATCTAAAACACTTCACTTCCTCCAGTTTTTCTCCATTCAAACTCACCTCCCAACTGACTTGACCCTCAACCCTACTGTACCTAATAACCTTGCTCTTATTCACATTTACTCTTAACTTTCTTCTTCCACACACTTTTCCAAACTCAGTCACCAGCTTCTGCAGTTTCTCACATGAATCAGCCACCAGCGCTGTATCATCAGCGAACAACAACTGACTCATTTCCCAAGCTCTCTCATCCCCAACAGACTTCATACTTGCCCCTCTTTCCAAAACTCTTGCATTTACCTCCCTAACAACCCCATCCATAAACAAATTAAACAACCATGGAGACATCACACACCCCTGCCGCAAACCTACATTCACTGAGAACCAATCACTCTCCTCTCTTCCTACACGTACACATGCCTTACATCCTCGATAAAAACTTTTCACTGCTTCTAACAACTTTCCTCCCACACCATATATTCTTAATACCTTCCACAGAGCATCTCTATCAACTCTATCATATGCCTTCTCCAGATCCATAAATGCTACATACAAATCCATTTGCTTTTCTAAGTATTTCTCACATACATTCTTCAAAGCAAACACCTGATCCACACATCCTCTACCACTTCTGAAACCACACTGCTCTTCCCCAATCTGATGCTCTGTACATGCCTTCACCCTCTCAATCAATACCCTCCCATATAATTTACCAGGAATACTCAACAAACTTATACCTCTGTAATTTGAGCACTCACTCTTATCCCCTTTTCCTTTGTACAATGGCACTATGCACGCATTCCGCCAATCCTCAGGCACCTCACCATGAGTCATACATACATTAAATAACCTTACCAACCAGTCAACAATACAGTCACCCCCTTTTTTATATATATATATATATATATATATATATATATATATATATATATATATATATATATATATATATATATATATATATATATATATATATATATATACATATATATATATATATATGTATATATATATATGTATTCCTATAGTCCACGAGGAAAATGAAACACGAAAAGTTCCAAAGTGCACTTTCGTGTAATAATAACATCATCAGGGGAGACACAGGAGAGGAATATAACAGTCAGTTGATATACATCGAAGAGACGAAGCGAGGACGCCATTATATATATATATATATATATATATATATATATATATATATATATATATATATATATATATATATATATATATAAGGCATGTGTACTTGTAGGAAGATAGGAAAGTGATTCGTTCTCAGTGAATGTAGGTGTGCGGCAGGGGTGTGTGATGTCTCCATGGTTGTTTAATTTGTTTATGGATGGGGTTGTTAGGGAGGTGAATGCAAGAGTTTTGGAAAGTGGGGCAAGTATGCAGTCTGTTGGGGATGAGAGAGCTTGGGAAGTAAGTCAGTTGTTGTTCGCTGATGATACAGCGCTGTTGGCTGATTTATGTGAGAAACTGCAGAAGCTGGTGACTGAGTTTGGTAAAGTGTGTGAAAGAAGAAAGTTAAGAGTAAATGTGAATAAGAGCAAGGTTATTAGGTACAGTATGGTTGAGGGTCAAGTCAACTGGGAGGTAAGTTTGAATGGAGAAAAACTGGAGGATGTAAAGTGTTTTAGATATATGGGAGTGGATCTGGCAGCGGATGGAACCATGGAAGCGGAAGTGAATCATAGGGTGGGGATAGCGTGGGGAGGGGGCGAAAATTCTGGGAGCCTTGAAGAATATGTGGAAGTTGAGAACATTATCTCCGAAAGCAAAAATGGGTATGTTTGAAGGAATAGTGGTTCCAATAATGTTGTATGGTTGCGAGGCGTGGGCTATGGATAGAGTTGTGCGCAGGAGGGTGGATGTGCTGGAAATGAGATGTTTGAGAACAATATGTGGTGTAAGGTGGTTTGATCGAGATGTGTGGAAATAAAAAGAGCGTGGTTGAGAGAGCAGAAGAGGGTGTTTTGAAATGGTTTAGGCACATGGAGAGAATGAGTGAGGAAAGATTGACCAAGAGGATATACGTGTCGGAGGTGGAGGGAACGAGGAGAAGTGGGAAACCAAATTGGAGGTGGAAAGATGGAGTGAAAAAGATTTTGAGTGATCGGGGCCTGAATATGCAGGAGGGTGAAAGGTGGGCAAGGAATAGAGTGAATTGGATCGATATGGTATACCGGGGTCGACGTGCTGTCAATGGATTGAATCAGGGTATGTAAAGAGTCTGGGGTAAACCATGGAAAGTTGTGTGGGGCTTGGATGTGGAAAGGGAGCTGTGGTTTCGGGCATTATTACATGACAGCTAGAGACTGAGTGTGAACGAATGGGGGCTTTGTTGTCTTTTCCTAGCGCTACCTCGCAAACATGAGGGGGGAGGGGGATGTTATTCCATGTGTGGCGAGGTAGCGATGGGACTAAATAAAGGCAGACAGTATGAATTATGTGCATGTGTATATTTGTATATGTCTGTGTGTGTATATATATGTGTACATTGAGATGTATAGGTATGTATATTTGAGTGTGTGGACGTGTATGTATATACATGTGTATGGGGGTGGGTTGGGCCATTTCTTTCGTCTGTTTCCTTGCGCTACCTCGCAAACGCGGGAGACAGCGACAAAGCAAAAAAAAAAAAAAAAAAAATATATATATATATATATATATATATATATATATATATATATATATATATATATATATATATATATATATATATATATATATATATACACATATATAAATATATATATATATATTTTTTTTTGCCGCTGTCTCCCGCGTTTGCGAGGTAGCGCAACAAAAAAAAGGAAAGAAATGGCACAACCCACCACCATACACATGCGTATCCATGCGTCCAGACACGCAAATTTACATACCTACACAGCTTTCCATGGTTTACCCCAGACGCTTCACATGCCCCGATTCAATCCACTGACAGCACGTCAACCCCGGTATACCACATCGATCCAATTCACTCTATTACTTGCACGCCTTTCACCCTCCTGCATGTTCAGGCGCCGATCACACAAAATCTTTTTCACTCCATCTTTCCACCTCCAATTTGGTCTCCCACTTCTCTCGTTCCCTCCACCTCCGACACTTATATCCTCTTGGTCAATCTTTCCTCATTCATTCTCTCCATGCGCCCAAACCGATTTCAAAACACCCTCTTCTGCTCTTTCAACCACGCTATTTTTATTTCCACACAGCTCTCTTACCCTTACGTTACTTACTCGATCAAACCACCTCACACCACATATTGTCTTCAAACATCTCATTTCCAGCACATCCATCCTCCTGCGCACAACTCTATCCATAGCCCACGCCTCGCAACCATACAACATTGTTGGAACCACTATTCCTTCAAACATACCCATTTTTTGCTTTCCGAGATAATGTTCTCGACTTCCACACATTCTTCAAGGCTCCCAGGATTTTCGCCACCTCCCCCACCCTATGATCCACTTCCGCTTCCATGGTTCCATCCGCTGCCAGATCCACTCCCAGATATCTAAAACACTTTACTTCCTCCAGTTTTTCTCCATTCAAACTTACCTCCCAATTGACTTGACCCTCAACCCTACTGTACCTAATAACCTTGCTCTTATTCACATTTACTCTTAACTTTCTTCTTTCACACACTTTACCAAACTCAGTCACCAGCTTCTGCAGTCTCTCACATGAATCAGCCACCAGCGCTGTATCATCAGCGAACAACAACTGACTCACTTCCCAAGCTCTCTCATCCACAACAGACTTCATACTTGCCCCTCTTTCCAAAACTCTTGCATTCACTTCCCTAACAACCCCATCCATAAACAAATTAAACAACCATGGAGACATCACACACCCCTGCCGCAAACCTACATTCACTGAGAACCAATCACTTTCCTCTCTTCCTACACGTACACATGCATTACACCCTCGATAAAAACTTTTCACTGCTTCTAACAACTTGCCTCCCACACCATATATTCTTAAAACCTTCCATAGAGCATCTCTATCAACTCTATCATATGCCTTCTCCAGATCTATAAATGCTACATACAAATCCATTTGTTTTTCTAAGTATTTCTCACATACATTCTTCAAAGCAAACACCTGATCAACACATCCTCTACCACTTCTGAAACCACACTGCTCTTCCCCAATCTGATGCTCTGTACACGCCTTCACCCTCTCAGTCAATACCCTCCCATATAATTTACCAGGAATACTCAGCAAACTTATACCTCTGTAATTTGAGCACTCACTCTTATCCCCTTTGCCTTTGTACAATGGCACTATGCAAGCATTCCGCCAATCCTCAGGCACCTCACCATGAATCATACATACGTTAAATAACCTTACCAACCAGTCAACAATACAGTCACCCCCTTTTTTAATGAATTCCACTGCAATACCATCCAAACCTGCTGCCTTGCCGGCTTTCATCTTCCGTAAAGCTTTTACTATCTCTTCTCTATTTGCCAAATCATTTTCCCTAACCCTCTCACTTTGCACACCACCTCGACCAAAACACCCTATATTTGCCACTCTGTCATCAAACACATTCAACAAACCTTCAAAATACTCACTCCATCTCCTTTTCACATCACCACTACTTGTTGTAACCTCCCCATTTGCCCCCTTCACTGAAGTTCCCATTTGCTCGCTTGTCTTACGCACTTTATTTACCTCCTTCCAAAACATCTTTTTATTCTCCCTGAAATTTAATGATACTCTCTCACCCCAACTCTCATTTGCCTTCTTTTTCACCTCTTGCACCTTTCTTTTGACCTGTTTCTTTCTTTTATACCTCTCCTACTCATTTGCTTTTTTTCCCTGCAAAAATCGTTCAAATGCCTCTCTCTTCTCTTTCACTAATAATCTTACCTCTTCATTCCATCACTCACTACCTTTTCTAATCAACTCACCTCTCCAAGCTTCTCATGCCACAAGCATCTTTTGCGCAAGCCATCACTGCTTCCCTAAATACATCCCATTCCTCCCCACTCCCCTTACCTCCTTTGTTCTCACCGTTTTCCATTCTGTACTCAGTCTCTCCTGGTACTTCCTTACACAAGTGTCCTTCCCAAGCTCACTTACTCTCACCACTCTCTTCACCTCAACATTCTCTCTGTTTTTGTAAGAACCCCCACAAATCTTCACCTTCGCCTCCACAAGATAATGATCAGACATCCCTCCAGTTGCACCTCTCAGCACATTAACATCCAAAAGTCTCTCTTTCGTGCGTCTATCAATTAACAAGTAATCCAATAACTCTCTCTGGCCATCTCTCCTACTTACATACGTATACTTATGTATATCTCGCTTTTTAAACCAGGTATTCCCAATCACCAGTCCTTTTTCAGCACATAAATCTACAAGCTCTTCACCATTTCCATTTACAACACTGAACACCCAATGTATACCAATTATTCCCTCAACTGCCACATTACTCACCTTTGCATTCAAATCACCCATCACTATAACCCGGTCTTGTGCATCAAAACCACTATCACACTCATTCAGCTGCTCCCAAAACACTTGCCTCTCATGATCTTTCTTCTCATGCCCAGGTGCATATGCACCAATAATCACCCATCTCTCTCCATCAACTTTCAGTTTTACCCATATCAATCTAGAATTTACTTTCTTACACTCTATCACATACTCCCACAACTCCTGATTCAGGAGTAGTGCTACTCCTTCCCTTGCCCTTGTCCTCTCACTAACCCCTGACTTTACTCCCAAGACATTCCCAAACCACTCTTCCCCTTTACCCTTGAGCTTCGTTTCACTCAGAGCCAAAACATCCAGGTTCCTTTCCTCAAACATATTAACTATCTCTCCTTTTTTCTCATCTTGGTTACATCCACACACATTTAGATACCCCAATCTGAGCCTTCGAGGAGGATGAGCACTCCCCGCGTGACTCCTTCTTCTGTTTCTCCTTTTAGAAAGTTAAAATACAAGGAGGGGAGGGTTTCTTGCCCCCCCGCTCCCGTCCCCTTTAGTCGCGTTCTACGACACGTGAGGAATGCGTGGGAAGTATTCTAGGGGAGAAAGAATCCATATATATATATATATATATATATATATATATATATATATATATATATATATATATATATATATATATATATATATATATATATATATATATATATATATATATATATATATATATATATATATATATATATATATATATATATATATATATATATATATATATATATATATATATATATATATATATATATATATATATAATGTAGCTTAGACATTGAAGCTTATTGATACAGTGGTTAAATTGATGAGAACTACTATTGAATTTTGTGTAAATAAATTAAACACTTCCTTTTTCCATAGCCAGAGGTTGAACCATTATATGACATTCATTTTTTTCTCTTCATTTCAAGCTAGAAGTTTCAGTTTTCTAAATTGTTTCTTACATTTTTCATATGTATATATATGTATGTGTGTGTGTGTATATGTGCGTGTGTGTGTGTATGTGTGTGTATGTGTATATATATATATATATGTATATTATCCCTGGGGATAGGGGTGAAAGAATACTTCCCACGCATTCCTCGCGTGTTGTAGAAAGCGACTAGAGGGGACGGGAGCGGGGGGCCAGAAATACTCCCCTCCTTGTATTTTTTATCTTTCTAAAATGGGAAACAGAAGAAGGAGTCACGCGGGGAGTGCCCATACTCCTCGAAGGCTCAGATTGGGGTGCCTAAATATGTGTGGATGTAACCAAGATATGAAAAAAGGAGAGATAGGTAGTATGTTTGAGGAAAGGAACATGGATGTTTTGGCTCTGAGTGAAACGAAGCTCAAGGGTGAAGGGGAAGAGTGGTTTGGGAATGTCTTGGGAGTAAAGTCAGGGGTTAGTGAGAGGACAAGAGCAAGGGAAGGAGTAGCAGTACTCCTGAAACAGGAGTTGTGGGAGTACGTGATAGAATGTAAGAAAGTAAATTCTCGATTAATTTGGGTAAAACTGAAAGTTGATGGAGAGAGATGGGTGATTATTGGTGCATATGCACCTGGGCATGAGAAGAAAGATCATGAGAGGTAAGTGTTTTGGGAGCAGCTGAATGAGTGTGTTAGTGGTTTTGATGCACGAGACCGGGTTATAGTGATGGGTGATTTGAATGCAAAGGTGAGTAATGTGGCAGTTGGGGGAATAATTGGTATACATGGGGTGTTCAGTGTTGTAAATTGAAATGGTGAAGAGCTTGTAGATATATGTGCTGAAAAAGGACTGATGATTGGGAATACCTGGTTTAAAAAGCGAGATATACATAAGTATACTTATGTAAGTAGGAGAGATGGCCAGAGAGCGTTATTGGATTACGTGTTAATTGACAGGCGCGCGAAAGAGAGACTTTTGGATGTTAATGTGCTGAGAGGTGCAACTGGAGGGATGTCTGATCATTATCTTGTGGAGGCTAAGGTGAAGATTTGTATGGGTTTTCAGAAAAAAAGAGTGAATGTTGGGGTGAAGAGGGTGGTGAGAGTAAGTGAGCTTGGGAAGGAGACTTGTGTGAGGAAGTACCAGGAGAGACTGAGTACAAAATGGAAAATGGTGAGAACAATGGAAGTAAGGGGAGTGGGGGAGGAATGGGATGTATTTAGGGAATCAGTGATGGATTGCGCAAAAGATGCTTGTGGCATGAGAAGAGTGGGAGGTGGGTTGATTAGAAAGGGTAGTGAGTGGTGGGATGAAGAAGTAAGAGTATTAGTGAAAGAGAAGAGAGAGGCATTTGGACGATTTTTGCAGGGAAAAAATGCAGTTGAGTGGGAGACGTATAAAAGAAAGAGACAGGAGGTCAAGAGAAAGGTGCAAGAGGTGAAAAAAAGGGCAAATGAGAGTTGGGGTGAGAGAGTATCATTAAATTTTAGGGAGAATAAAAAGATGTTCTGGAAGGAGGTAAATAAAGTGCGTAAGACAAGGGAGCAAATGGGAACTTCAGTGAAGGGCGCAAATGGGGAGGTGATAACAAGTAGTGGTGATGTGAGAAGGAGATGGAGTGAGTATTTTGAAGGTTTGTTGAATGTGTTTGATGATAGAGTGGCAGATATAGGGTGTTTTGGTCGAGGTGGTGTGCAAAGTGAGAGGGTTAGGGAAAATGATTTGGTAAACAGAGAAGAGGTAGTAAAAGCTTTGCGGAAGATGAAAGCCGGCAAGGCAGCAGGTTTGGATGGTATTGCAGTGGAATTTATTAAAAAAGGGGGCTGACTGTATTGTTGACTGGTTGGTAAGGTTATTTAATGTATGTATGACTCACGGTGAGGTGCCTGAGGATTGGCGGAATGCGTGCATAGTGCCATTGTACAAAGGCAAAGGGGATAAGAGTGAGTGCTCAAATTACAGAGGTATAAGTTTGTTGAGTATTCCTGGTAAATTATATGGGAGGGTATTGATTGAGAGGGTGAAAGCATGTACAGAGCATCAGATTGGGGAAGAGCAGTGTGGTTTCAGAAGTGGTAGAGGATGTGTGGATCAGGTGTTTGCTTTGAAGAATGTATGTGAGAAATACTTAGAAAAGCAAATGGATTTGTATGTAGCATTTATGGATCTGGAGAAGGCATATGATAGAGTTGATAGAGATGCTCTGTGGAAGGTATTAAGAATATATGGTGTGGGAGGCAAGTTGTTAGAAGCAGTGAAAAGTTTTTATCGAGGATGTAAGGCATGTGTACGTGTAGGAAGAGAGGAAAGTGATTGGCTCTCAGTGAATGTAGGTTTGCGGCAGGAGTGTGTGATGTCTCCATGGTTGTTTAATTTGTTTATGGATGGGGTTGTTAGGGAGGTGAATGCAAGAGTTTTGGAAAGAGGGGCAAGTATGAAGTCTGTTGGGGATGAGAGAGCTTGGGAAGTGAGTCAGTTGTTGTTCGCTGATGATACAGCGCTGGTGGCTGATTCATGTGAGAAACTGCAGAAGCTGGTGACTGAGTTTGGTAAAGTATGAAAGAAGAAAGTTAAGAGTAAATGTGAATAAGAGCAAGGTTATTAGGTACAGTAGGGTTGAGGGTCAAGTCAATTGGGAGGTGAGTTTGAATGGAGAAAAACTGGAGGAAGTGAAGTGTTTTAGATATCTGGGAGTGGATCTGGCAGCGGATGGAACCATGGAAGCGGAAGTGGATCATAGGGTGGGGGAGGGGGCGAAAATTCTGGGAGCCTTGAAGAATGTGTGGAAGTCGAGAACATTATCTCGGAAAGCAAAAATGAGTATGTTTGAAGGATTAGTGGTTCCAACAATGTTGTATGGTTGCGAGGCGTGGGCTATGGATAGAGTTGTGCGCAGGAGGATGGATGTGCTGGAAATGAGATATTTGAGGACAATGTGTGGTGTGAGGTGGTTTGATCGAGTAAGTAACGTAAGGGTAAGAGAGATGTGTGGAAATAAAAAGAGCGTGGTTGAGAGAGCAGAAGAGGGTGTTTTGAAGTGGTTTGGGCACATGGAGAGAATGAGTGAGGAAAGATTGACCAAGAGGATATATGTGTCGGAGGTGGAGGGAACGAGGAGAAGAGGGAGACCAAATTGGAGGTGGAAAGATGGAGTGAAAAAGATTTTGTGTGATCGGGGCCTGAACATGCAGGAGGGTGAAAGGAGGGCAAGGAATAGAGTGAATTGGAGCGATGTGGTATACCGGGGTTGACGTGCTGTCAGTGGATTGAATCGGGGCATGTGAAGCGTCTGGGGTAAACCATGGGAAGCTGTGTAGGTATGTATATTTTGTGTGTGTGGACGTATGTATATACATGTGTATGGGGGTGGGTTGGCCCATTTCTTTCGTCTGTTTCCTTGCGCTGCCTCGCAAACGCGGGAGACAGCGACAAAGCAAAAAAAAAAAAAAAAAAAATATATATATATATATATATATATATATATATATATATATATATATATATATATATATATATATATATATATAATCATTTTGCTTTGTCGCTGTCTTCCGCGATTGTGAGGTAGCGCAAGGAAACAGACGAAAGAAATGGCCCAACCCACCCCCATAAACATGTATATACATACACGTCCACACACGGAAATATACACACCCTCACATCTCAATGTACACATATATATACAAACACAGACACGTACATATATACACATGCACACAATTCACATTGTCTGCCTTTATTGATTCCGATCGCCACCTCGCCACACATGGAATAGAATCCCCCTCCCCCATCATGTGTGCGAGGTAGCTCTAGGAAAAGACAACAAAGGCCCCTTTCGTTCACACTCAGTCTCTAACTGTCATGCAATAATTCCCGAAAACACAGCTCCCTTTCCACATCCAGGCCCCAAAGAACTTTCCATGGTTTACCCCAGACGCTTCACATGCCCTGATTCAATCCATTGACAGCACGTCGACCCCGGTATACCATATCGATCCAATTCACTCTATTCCTTGCCCGCCTTTCACCCTCCTGCATGTTCAGGCCCCGATAACTCAAAATCTTTCTCACTCCATCTTTCCACCTCCAATTTGGTCTCCCACTTCTC
>NC_092258.1:16315182-16330182 GCF_036320965.1 Panulirus ornatus | reverse complement strand
CTCCATGGTTGTTTAATTTGTTTATGGATGGGGTTGTTAGGGAGGTGAATGCAAGAGTTTTGGAAAGAGGGGCAAGTATGAAGTATGATGGGGATGAGAGAGCTTGGGAAGTGAGTCAGTTGTTGTTCGCTGATGATACAGCGCTGGTGGCTGATTCATGTGAGAAACTGCAGAAGCTGGTGACTGAGTTTGGTAAAGTGTGTGGAAGAAGAAAGTTAAGAGTAAATGTGAATAAGAGCAAGGTTATTAGGTACAGTAGGGTTGAGGGTCAAGTCAATTGGGAGGTGAGTTTGAATGGAGAAAAACTGGAGGAAGTAAAGTGTTTTAGATATCTGGGAGTGGATCTGGCAGCGGATGGAACGATGGAAGCGGAAGTGGATCATAGGATGGGGGAGGGGGCGAAAATTCTGGGAGCCTTCAAGAATGTGTGGAAGTCGAGAACATTATCTCGGAAAGCAAAAATGGGTATGTTTGAAGGAATAGTGGTTCCAACAATGTTGTATGGTTGCGAGGCGTGGGCTATGGATAGAGTGGTGCGCAGGAGGATGGATGTGCTGGAAATGATATGTTTGAGGACAATGTGTGGTGTGAGGTGGTTTGATCGAGTAAGTAACTTAAGGGTAAGAGAGATGTGTGGAAATAAAAAGAACGTGGTTGAGAGAGCAGAAGAGGGTGTTTTGAAATGGTTTGGGCATATGGAGAGAATGAGTGAGGAAAGATTGACCAAGAGGATATACGTGTCGGAGGTGGAGGGAACGAGGAGAAGAGGGAGACCAAATTGGAGGTGGAAAGGTGGAGTGAAAAAGATTTTGTGTGATCGGGGCCTGAACATGCAGGAGGGTGAAAGGAGGGCAAGGAATAGAGTGAATTGGATCGATGTGGTATACCGGGTTGACGTGCTGTCAGTGGATTGAATCAGGGCATGTGAAGCGTCTGGGGTAAACCATGGAAAGCTGTGTAGGTATATATATTTGCGTGTGTGGACGTATGTATATATATGTGTATGGGAGTGGGTTGGGCCATTTCTTTCGTCTGTTTCCTTGCGCTACCTCGCAAACGCGGGAGACAGCGACAAAGCAAAAAAAGAAAAAATTATATATATATACATATATATGCATATATATATATATATATATATATATATATATATATATATATATATATATATATATATATATATATATATATATATGTATATATATATATATATATATATATATTTTTTTTTTTTTTTTTTATACTTTGTCGCTGTCTCTCGCGTTTGCGAGGTAGCGCAAGGAAACAGACGAAAGAAATGGCCCACCCCCCCCATACACATGTATATACATACGTCCACACACGCAAATATACATACCTACACAGCTTTCCATGGTTTACCCCAGACGCTTCACATGCCTTGATTCAATCCACTGACAGCACGTCAGCCCCGGTATACCACATCGCTCCAATTCACTCTATTCCTTGCCCTCCTTTCACCCTCCTGCATGTTCATGCCCCGATCACACAAAATCTGTTTCACTCCATCTTTCCACCTCCAATTTGGTCTCCCTCTTCTCCTCGTTCCCTCCACCTCCGACACATATATCCTCTTGGTCAATCTTTCCTCACTCATCCTCTCCATGTGCCCAAACCACTTCAAAACACCCTCTTCTGCTCTCTCAACCACGCTCTTTTTATTTCCACACATCTCTCTTACCCGTACGTTACTCACTCGATCAAACCACCTCACACCACACATTGTCCTCAAACATCTCATTTCCAGCACATCCATCCTCCTGCGCACAACTCTATCCATAGCCCACGCCTCGCAACCATACAACATTGTTGGAACCACTATTCCTTCAAACATACCCATTTTTGCTTTCCGAGATAATGTTCTCGACTTCCACACATTCTTCAAGGCCCCCAGAATTTTCGCCCCCTCCCCCACCCTATGATCCACTTCCGCTTCCATGGTTCCATCCGCTGCCAGATCCACTCCCAGATATCTAAAACACTTCACTTCCTCCAGTTTTTCTCCATTCAAACTCACCTCCCAATTGACTTGACCCTCAACCCTACTGTACCTAATAACCTTGCTCTTATTCACATTTACTCTTAACTTTCTTCTTCCACACACTTTACCAAACTCAGTCACCAGCTTCTGCAGTTTCTCACATGAATCAGCCACCAGCGCTGTAGTCATCAGCGAACAACAACTGACTCACTTCCCAAGCTCTCTCATCCCCAACAGACTTCATACTTGCCCCTCTTTCCAAAACTCTTGCATTTACCTCCCTAACAACCCCATCCATAAACAAATTAAACAACCATGGAGACATCACACACCCCTGCCGCAAACCTACATTCACTGAGAACCAATCACTTTCCTCTCTTCCTACACGTACACATGCCTTACATCCTCGATAAAAACTTTTCACTGCTTCTAACAACTTTCCTCCCACACCATATATTCTTATTACCTTCCACAGAGCATCTCTATCAACTCTATCATATGCCTTCTCCAGATCCATAAATCCTACATACAAATCCATTTGCTTTTCTAAGTATTTCTCACATACATTCTTCAAAGCAAACACCTGATCCACACATCCTCTACCACTTCTGAAACCACACTGCTCTTCCCCAATCTGATCCTCTGTACATGCCTTCACCCTCTCAATTAATACCCTCCCATATAATTTACCAGGAATACTCAACAAACTTATACCTCTGTAATTTGAGCACTCACTCTTATCCCCTTTGCCTTTGTACAATGGCACTATGCACGCATTCCGCCAATCCTCAGGCACCTCACCATGAGTCATACATACATTAAATAACCTTACCAACCAGTCAACAATACAGTCACCCCCTTTTTTAATAAATTCCACTGCAATACCATCCAAACCTGCTGCCTTGCCGGCTTTCATCTTCCGCAAAGCTTTCACTACCTCTTCTCTGTTTACCAAATCATTTTCCCTAACCCTCTCACTTTGCACACCACCTCGACCAAAACACCCTATATCTGCCACTCTATCATCAAACACATTCAACAAACCTTCGAAATACTCACTCCATCTCCTTCTCACATCACCACTACTTGTTATCACCTCCCCATTTGCGCCCTTCACTGAAGTTCCCATTTGCTCCCTTGTCTTACGCACTTTATTTACCTCCTTCCAGAACATCTTTTTATTCTCCCTATATATATATATATATATATATATATATATATATATATATATATATATATATATATATATATATATATATATATATATATATATATATATATATATATGGGATGAAGAAGAAAGATTATTAGCGAAAGAGAAGAGAGAGGCATTTGGATGATTTTTGCAGGGAAAAAATGCAATTTAGTGGGAGATGTATAAAAGAAAGAGACTGGAGGTCAAGAGAAAGGTGCAAGAGGTGAAAAAGAGGACAAATGAGAGTTGGGGTGAGAGAGTATCATTAAATTTTATGGAGAATAAAAAGATGTTCTGGAAGGAGGTAAATAAAGTGCGTAAGACAAGGGAGCAAATGGAAACTTCAGTGAAGGGCGCAAATTGGGAGGTGATAACAAGTAGTGGTGATGTGAGAAGGGGATGGAGTGAGTATTTTGAAGGTTTGTTGAATGTGTTTGATGATAGAGTGGCAGATATAGGGTGTTTTGGTCGAGGTGGTGTGCAAAGTGCGAGGGTTAGGGAAAATGAGTTGGTAAACAAAGAAGAGGTAGTAAAAGCTTTTCGGAAGATGAAAGCCGGCAAGGCAGCAGGTTTGGATGGTATTGCAGTGGAATTTATTAAAAAGGGGGTGACTGTATTGTTGACTGGTTGGTAAGGCTATTTAATATATGTATGACTCATGGTGAGGTGCCTAAGCATTGTCGGAATGCGTGTATAGTGCCATTGTACAAAGGTAAAGGGGATAAGAGTGAGTGCTCAAATTACAGAGGTATAAGTTTGTTGAGTATTCCTGGTAAATTATATGGGAGGGTATTGATTGAGAGGGTGAAGGCATGTACAGAGCATCAGATTGGGGAAGAGCAGTGTGTTTCAGAAGTGGTAGAGGATGTGTGGATCAGGTGTTTGCTTAGAAGAATGTGTGTGAGAAATACTTAGAAAAGTAAATGGAATTGTCTGTAGCATTTATGGATCTGGAGAAGGCATATGATAGAGTTGATAGAGATGCTCTGTGGAAGGTGCTAAGAATGTATGGTGTGGGAGGCAAGTTGTTAGAAGCAGTGAAAAGTTTTTATCGAGGATGTAAATCATGTTTACGTGTAGGAAGAGAGGAAAGTGATTTCTTCTCAGTGAATGTAGGTTTGCGGCAGGGGTGTGTGATGTCTCCATGGTTGTTTAATTTGTTTATGGATGGGGTTGTTAGGGAGGTGAATGCAAGAGTTTTTGAAAGAGGGGCAAGTATGAAGTCTGTTGTGGATGATAGAGCTTGGGAAGTGAGTCAGTTGTTGTTCGCTGATGATACAGCGCTGGTGGCTGATTCATGTGAGAAACTGCAGAAGCTGGTGACTGAGTTTGGTAAAGTGTGTGAAAGAAGAAAGTTAAGAGTAAATGTGAATAAGAGCAAGGTTATTAGGTACAGTAGGGTTGAGGGTCAAGTCAATTGGGAGGTAAGTTTGAATGGAGAAAAACTGGAGGAAGTAAAGTGCTTTAGATATCTGGGAGTGGATCTGGCAGCAGATGGAACCATGGAAGCGGAAGTGATTCATAGGGTGGGGGAGGGGGCGAAAATTCTGGGAGCCTTGAAGAATGTGTGGAAGTCGAGGACATTATCTCGGAGAGCAAAAATGGGTATGTTTGAAGGAATAGTGGTTCCAACAATGTTGTATGGTTGCGAGGCGTGGGCTATGGATAGAGTTGTGCGCAGGAGGATGGATGTGCTGGATATGAGATGTTTGAGGACAATGTGTGGTGTGAGGTGGTTTGATCGAGTAAGTAATGTAAGGGTAAGAGAGATGTGTGGAAATAAAAAGAGCGTGGTTTAGAGAGCAGAAGAGGGTGTTTTGAAATGGTTTGGGCACATGGAGAGAATGAGTGAGGAAAGATTGACCAAGAGGATATATGTGTCGGAGGTGGAGGGAATGAGGTGAAGTGGGAGACCAAATTGGAGGTGGAAAGATGGAGTGAAAAAGATTTTGAGTGATCGGGGCCTGAGTGATCACGCACCCACCCCTGCCGCAAACCATCGTTCACGGAGGACAAATCGCTTTCCTCTCTTCCTACTCGTACACATGCCTTACATCTTTCGACAAAAACGTTCACTCCTTCTAACAACTTGCTTCCCATACCATATACTCTTAATACCTTCCACAGAGCATCTCTATCAACTCTATCATATGCCTTCTCCAGATCAATAAATGGTACATACAATTCCATTTGATTTTCTAAGTATTTCTCACATACATTCGTCAAAGCAAACACCTGATCCACATATCCTCTACCACATGTGAAACTACACTGCTCTTCCTCAGTCGGATGCTCTGCATATGCCTTCACCCTCTCAATCAATACTCTCCCATATAATTCACCAGGAATGCTCAACAAACTTATACCTCTGTAATTTGAGCATTCACTTTTATCCCCTTTTGCCTTTGTACAATGTCACGATGGAAGCATTCCTCTAATCCTCATACACCTTGCCATGAGTCATACATACATTAAATAATCTTACCAACCAGTCAACAACGGAGTCACCGGAGAAACTGATACTGGCTGTTGGATGTTTGTATGTTCTATGAAGGTGCTCGTTCATGTACACTTTATTCGTATTCATATAACTCCGCGTTGTACAGTTAGGTTCGGTAAAACGCTATCAGCTGGCTATGTGTTCTGTTCGGAAACAACCGATAGACCCCGTTGCTCACCATTGTGAGACGAAGGGTATTCTAGTACTTAGTATTTCGAATAGTTGTTTCCTATAATACAGTCCCTTAGCCTAGCGGATAGCATTCTAGCCTCTTGCACAAGGTGTCCCAGGTTCGATCCTGGCTGTTGGAGGTTTGTATGATATATATATATATATATATATATATATATATATATATATATATATATATATATATGGTTTGGATGGTATTGCAGTGGAATTTATCAAAAAGGGGGACTGTATTGTTGACTGGTTTGTAAGGTTATTTAATGTATGTATGATTCATGGTGAGGTGCCTGAGGATTGGCGGAATGCTTGCATAATGCCATTGTACAAAGGCAAAGAGGGTAAGATTGAGTGCTCAAATTACAGAGGTATAGGTTTGTTGGGGTATTCCTGGTAAATTATATGGGAGGGTATTGATTGAGAGGGTGAAGGCAAGTACAGAGAATCAGATTGGGGAAGAGCAGTTTGATTTCAGAAGTGGCAGAGGATGTGTGGATCAGGTGTTTGCTTTGAAGAATGTATGTGAGAAATACTTAGAAAAGCAAATGGATTTGTATGTAGTATTTATGGATCTGGAGAAGGCATATGATAGAATTTATAGAGATGCTCTGTGGAAGGTATTAAGAATATATGGTGTGGGAGGCATGTTGTTAGAAGCAGTGAAAAGTTTTTATCGAGGATGTAAGGCATGTGTACGTGTAGGAAGAGAGGAAAGTGATTGGTTCTCAGTGAATGTAGGCTTACGGTAGGGATGTGTGATGTCTCCATGGTTGTTTAATTTGTTTATGGATGGGGATGTTAAAGAGGTGAATGCAAGAGTTTTGGAAAGAGGGGCAAGTATGCAGTCTGTTGTGGATGAGAGAGCTTGGGATGTGTGTCAGTTGTTTTTCGCTGATGATACAGCGCTGGTGGCTGATTCATGTGAAAAACTGTAGAAGCTGGTGAATGAGTTTGGTAAAGTGTGTGAAACAAGAAAGTAAAGAGGAAATGTAAATAAGAGCAGGGTTATTAGGTACAGTAGGGTTGAGGGTCAAGTCAATTGGGAGGTAAGTTTGAATGGAGAAAAACTGGAGGAAGTGAAGTGTTTTAGATATCTGGGAGTAGATCTGGCAGCGGATGGAACCATGGACGCGGAAGTGAATCATAGGGTGGAGGAGGGGGCGAAAATCCTGAGAGCCTTGAAGAATGTTTGGAAGTCGAGAACATTATCTCGGAAAGCAAAAATGGGTATGTTTGAAGGAATAGTGGTTCCAACAATGTTGTATGGCTGCGAGGCGTGGGCTATGGATAGAGTTGTGCGTAGGAGGGTGGATGTGCTGGAAATGAGATGTTTGAGGACAATATGTGGTGTGAGGTGGTTTCATCGAGTAAGTAATGTAAGGGTAAGAGAGATGTGTGGAAATAAAAAGAGCGTGGTTGAGAGAGCAGAAGAGGGTGTTTTGAAATAGTTTGGTCACATGGAGAGAATGATTGAGAAAAGATTGACAAAGAGGATATGTGTCAGAGGTGGAGGGAACGAGGAGAAGTGGGAGACCAAATTGGAGGCGGAAAGATGGAGTGGAAAAGATTTTGAGTGATCGGGGCGTAAACATGCAGGAGGGTGAAGGGCGTGCAAGGAATAGAATGAATTGGAAAGATGTGGTTTACTGGGTATATATATATATATATATATATATATATATATATATATATATATATATATATATATATATATATATATATATATATATATATATATATATATATATATACATATATATATATATATATATATATATATATATATATATATATATATATATATATATATATATATATTCCATGCGTGTCGTAGAAGGCAACTAAAAGGGGAGGGAGCGGGGGGCTGGAAATCCTCCCCTCTCGTTTTTTTTTTTTAATTTTTCAAAAGGAACAGAGGGGGCCATGTGAGGATATTCCAAAAAGGCCCAGTCCTCTGTTCTTAACACTACCTCGCTAACGCGGGAAATGGCGAATAGTTTGAAAGAAAAAAAAAAAAAATATATATATATATATATATATATATATATATATATATATATATTTTCTTTTTTTTTTGCTTTGTCGCTGTCTTCCGCGTTTGCGAGGTAGCGCAAGGAAACAGACGAAAGAAATGGAAAAACCCACCCCCATACACATGTATATACATACGTCCACACACGCAAATATACATACCTACACAGCTTTCCATGGTTTACCCCAGACGCTTCATATGCCCTGATTCAATCCACTGACAGGACGTCAACCCCGGTATACCATATCGATCCAATTCACTCTATTCCTTGCCCGCCTTTCACCCTCCTGCATATTCATTCCCCGATCACTCAAAAACATACCCATTTTTGCTTTCCGAGATAATGTTCTCGACTTCCAACCATTCTTCCGCTTCCATCGTTCCATCCGCTGCCAGATTCACTCCCAGATATCTAAAACACTTACTTCCTCCAGTTTTTCTCCATTCAACCTTACCTCCCAATTGACTTGACCCTCAACCCTACTGTACCTAATTACCTTCCTCTTATTCACATTTACTCTTAACTTTCTTCTTTCACACACTTTACCAAACTCAGTCACCAGCTTCTTCAGTTTCTCACATGAATCAGCCTCCAGCGCTGTATCATCAGCGAACAACAACTGACTCACTTCCCAAGCTCTCTCATCCCCAACAGACTTCATACTTGCCCCTCTTTCCAAAACTCTTGCATTCACCTCCCTAACAACCCCATCCATAAACAAATTAAACAACCATGGAGACATCACACACCCCTGCAGCAAACCTACATTCACTGAGAACCAATCACTTTCCTCTCTTCCTAAACGTACACATGATTTACATCCTCGATAAAAACTTTTCACTGCTTCCAACAACTTGCATCAGACACCATATATTCTTAATACCTTCCACAGAGCATCTCTATCAACTCTATCATATGCCTTCTCCAGATCCATAAATGCTATATACAAATCCATTTGCTTTTCTAAGTATTTCTCACATACATTCTTCAAAGAACCACCTGATCCACACATCCTCTACCACTTCTGAAACCACACTGCTCTTCCCCAATCTGATGCTCTGTACATGCCTTTACCCTCTCAATCAATACCCTCCCATATAATCTACCAGGAATACTCAACAAACTTATACGTCTGTAATTTGAGCACTCACTCTTTTCCCCTTTGCCTTTGTACAATGGCACTATGCACGCATTCCGCCAATTCTCAGGCATCTCACCATGAGTCATACATACATTAAATAACCTTACCAACCAGTCAATAATACAGTCACCCCTTTTTTGATAAATTCCACTGCAATACCATGCAAACCTGCTGCCTTGCCGGCTTTCATCTTCCGCAAAGCTTTTACTACCTCTTCTCTGTGTACCAAATCATTTTCCCTAACCCTCTCACTTTGCACACCACCTCGACCAAAACACCCTATATCTGCCACTCTATCATCAAACACATTCAACAAACCTTCAAAATACTCACTCCATCTCCTTCTCACATCACCACTACTTGTTATCACCTCCCCATTTGCGCCCTTCACTGAAGTTCCCATTTGCTCCATTGTTTTACGCACTTTATTTACCTCCTTCCAGAACATCTTTTTATTCTCCCTAAAATTTAATGATACTCTCTCACCCCAACTCTCATTTGCCCTGTTTTTCACCTCTTGCACCTTTCTCTTGACCTCCGGTCTCTTTCTTTTATACATCTCCCACTCAATTGCATTTCTTCCCTGCAAAAATCATCCAAATGCCTCTCTCTTCTCTTTCACTAATAACCTTACTCACTACTCTTTCTAATCAACCAACCTCCCACTCTTCTCATGCCACAAGCATCTTTTGCGCAATCCATCACTGATTCCCTAAATACATCCCATTCCTCACCCACTCCCCTTTCTTCCATTGTTCTCACCTTTTTCAATTCTGTACTCTGTCTCTCCTGGTACTTCCTCACACAAGTCTCCTTCCCCAGCTCACTTACTCTTACCACCCTCTTCACCTCAACATTCCCTCTTCTTTTCTGAAAACGCATACAAATCTTCACCTTAGCCTCCACAAGATAATGATCAGAGATCCCTCCAGTTGCACCTCTCAGCACATTAACATCCAAAAGTCTCTCTTTCGAACGCCTGTCAATTAACACGTAATCCAATAACTCTCTCTGTCCATCTCTCCTACTTACATACGCATACTTATGTATATCTCGCTTTTTAAACCAAGCATTCCCAATCACCAGTCCTTTTTCAGCACATAAATCTACAAGCTCTTCACCATTTCCATTTACAACACTGAACACCCCATGTATACCAATCATTCCCTCAACTGCCACATTACTCACCCTTGCATTCAAATCACCCATCACTATAACCCAGTCTCGTGCATCAAAACCACTAACACACTCATTCAGCTGCTCCCAAAACACTTGCCTCTCATGATCTTTCTTCTCATGCCCAGGTGCATATGCACCAATAATCACCCATCTCTCTCCATCAACTATCAGTTTTACCCATATCAACAGAGAATTTACTTTCTTACATTCTATCACATACTCCCACAACTCCTGTTTCATATATATATATATATATATATATATATATATATATATATATATATATATATATATATATATATATATATATATATATATGTATATATATATATATATATATATATATATATATATATATATATATATATATATATATATATAAATATATATATATATATATATATATATATATATATATATATATATATATATATATATATATATATATATATATATATGTATCGGTCCAATTCACTCTATTCCTTGCCCGCCTTTCACCCTCCTGCATGTTCAGGCCCCGATCACTCAAAATCTTTTTCACTCCATCTTTCCACCTACAAGTTGGTCTCCCACTTCTCCTCGTTCCCTCCACCTCCGTCACATATATCCTCTTGGTCAATCTTTCCTCACTTACTCTCTCCATGTGCCCAAACCATTTCAAAACACTCTCTTCTGCTCTCTCAACCACGCTCTTTTTATTTCCACACATCTCTCTTACCCTTACATTACTTACTCGATCAAACCACCTCACACCACACATTGTCCTCAAACATCTTATTTCCAGCATATCCACCCTCCTGCGCACAACTCTATCCAAAGCCCACGCTTCGCAACCATACAACATTGCTGGAACCACTATTCCTTGAAACATACCCATTTTTGCTTTCCGAGATAATGTTCTCGACTTCCACTCATTCTTCAAGGCTCCCAGGATTTTCGCCCCATCCCCACCCTATGATTCACTTCCGCTTCCATGGTTCCATCCGCTGCCATATCCGCTCCTAGATATCTAAATCACTTTACTTCCCACAGCTTTTCTCCTTTCAAACTTACCTCCCAATTGACTTGACCCTCAACCCTACTGTACCTAATAACCTTGCTTTAATTCACATTTACTCTTAACTTTCTTCTTTCACACACTTTACCAAACTCAGTCACCAGCTTCTGCAGTTTCTCACATGAATCAGCCACCAGCGCTGTATCATCAGCGAACAACAATTGACTCACTTCCCAAGCTCTCTCATCCAGAACAGACTTTATACCTGCCCCTCTTTCCAAAACTCTTGCATTGACCTCCCTAACAACCCCATCCATAAACAAATTAAACAACCATGGAGACATCACGCACCCCTGCCGCTAACCTACATTCACTGAGAACCAATCACTTTCCTCTCTTCCTACACGTACACATGCCTTACATCTTCGATAAACACTTTCCACTACTTCTAACAACTTGCCTCCCACACATTACATTCTTAATACCTTCCACAGACCATCTCTATCAACTCTATCATATGCCTTCTCCAGATACATAAATGCTACATACAAATCCATTTGCTTTTCTAAGTATTTTTGACATGCATTCTTCAAAGCAAACAACTGATCCACACATCCTCTACCACTTCTGAAGCCACACTGCTCTTCCCCAATCTGATGCTCTGCACATGCCTTCACCCTCTCAATCAATACCCTCCCATATAATTTACCAGGAATACTCAACAAACTTATACCTCTGTAATTTCAGCACTCACTCTTATACCCTTTGCCTTTGTACAATGGCACTATGCACGCATTCCGCCAATCCTCAGTCACCTCACCATGAGTCATACATACATTAAATAACCTTACCAACAAGTGAACAATAAAGTCACCCCCTTTTTTAATAGATTCCACTGCAATACCATCCAAACATGTATATATATATATATATATATATATATATATATATATATATATATATATATATATATATATATATATATATATATATATATATATATATATATACATATTTTTTTTTTGTTTTTCGTTTTTCATACTATTCGCCGTTTCCTGCATTAGCAAGGTAGCGTTATGAACAGAGGACTGGGCCTTTGAGGGAATATCCTCATCTGGCCTCCTTCACTGTTCCTTCTTAGGAAAAAAAAAAGAAAACATGAGATGAGGAATTACAGCGCCCCGCTCCCTTCCCTTTTAGTCGCCTTCTAGGACACGCAGGAAATACGTGGGAAGTATTCTTATATATATATATATATATATATATATATATATATATATATATATATATATATATATATATATATATATATGGCGATGGGAATAAATAAAGGAAGACAGCTGAATTATGTACATGTTTATATATGTATGTGTATGTGTGTGTATATATGTGTGTACATTGAGATGTATAGCTATGTATATTTGCGTGCGTGGACGTGTTTGTATATACATGTGTACATTGGTGGGTTGGGCCATTCTTTCGTCTGTTTCCTTGCGCTACCTCGCTAACGCGGGAGACAGCGACAAAGCAAAATAAATAAATAAGAAAATTAAGATGTATCGATTGGGTGAAGGCATGTACAGAGCATCAGATTGGGGAAGAGCAGTGTGGTTTCAGAAGTGGTAGAGGATGTGTGGATCAGGTGTTTGCTTTGAAGAATGTATGTGAGAAATACTTAGATAAACAAATGGATTTGTATGTAGCATTTATGGATCTGGAGAAGGCATATGATAGAGTTGATAGAGATGCTCTGTGGAAGGTTTTAAGAATATATGGCGTGGGAGGCAAGTTGTTAGAAGCAGTGAAAAGTTTTTATCGAGGGTGTAAGGAATGTGTACGTGTAGGAAGAGAGGAAATTGAGTGGTTCTCAGTGAATGTAGGTTTGCGGCAGGGGTGTGTGATTTCTCCGTGGTTGTTCAATTTGTTTATGGATGGGGTTGTTAGGGAGGTGAATGCAAGGGTTTTGGAAAGAGGGGGAAGTATACAGTCTGTTGTGGATGAGAGAGCTTGGGAAGTGAGTCACTTGTTGTTCGCTGATGATATAGCGCTGGTGGCTTTTTCATGTAAGAAACTGCAGAAGCTGGTGACTGAGTTTGGTAAAGTGTGTGGAAGAAGAAAGTTAAGAGTAAATGTGAATAAGAGCAAGGTTATTAGGTACAGTAGGGTTGAGGGTCAAGTCAATTGGGAGGTAAGTTTGAATGGAGAAAAACTGGAGGAAGTAAAGTGTTTTAGATATCTGGGAGTGGATCTGGCAGCGGATGGAACCATGGAAGGGGAAGTGTATCATGGGGTGGGGGAGGGGGCGAAAATTTTGGGAGCCTTGAAGAATATGTGGAAGTCGAGAACATTGTCTCGTAAAGGAAAAATGGGTATGTTTGAAGGAATAGTGGTTCCAACAATGTTGCATGGCTGCGAGACGTGGACTATGGATAGAGTTGTGCGCAGGAGGGTGGATGTGCTGGAAATGAGATGTTTGAGGACAATGTGTGGTGTGAGGTGGTTTGAACGGGTAAGTAATGTAAGGGTAAGAGAATGTGTGGAAATAAAAAGAGTGTGGTTGAGAGCGCAGAAGAGGGTGTTTCGAAATGGTTTGGGCACATGGAGAGAATGAGTGAGGAAAGATTGACCAAGAGGGTATATATGTCGGAGGTGGAGGAAACGAGAAGTGGGAGACCTAATTTTAGGTGGAAAGATGGAGTGAAAAAGATTTTGAGTGATCGGGGCCTGAACATACAGGAGGGCGAAAGGCGAGCAAGGAATAGAGTGAATTGGATCGATGTGGTACACCGGGGTCGACGTGCTGTCAATGAATTGAATCAGGGCATGTGAAGCATCTGGGGTAAACCATGGAAAGATGTGTGGGGCCTGGGTGTGGAAAGGGAGCTGTGGTTTCAGTGCATTATTACATGACGGCTAGAGACTGAGTCTTTTCCTAGCGCTACCTCGCACACTTGAGGGGGGAGGGGGTTGTTATTCCATATGTGGCGAGGTGGCGATGGGAACAAATAAAGGCAGACAATATTGATTATGTACATGTGTATATATGTATATGTCTGTGTGTGTATATATATGTGTACATTTAGATGTATAGGTATGTATATATGCGTGTGTGGACGTGTATGTGTATGTGGGCGGGTTGGGCCATTCTTTCGTCTGTTTCCTTGAGCTACCTCGCTAACGCGGGAGACAGCGACGAAGCAAAATAATATATATATATATATATATATATATATATATATATATATATATATATATATATATATATATATATATATATATATATATATATATATATATATATATATATATATATATATATATATGATTTTACCATTATTCAAGCAGGTATGTGGCTGTACTGTGGATCAGGGCTGTATATGGTGCATAGAGAGTCATAGATTGTTGTGGTGATGTGGGAAGTTTCCGGCAGTGAGGATTTGATGAATTTTTGACAAGAATCAGTGTTGTTGATTGGGCTTCGTCTGCGGGACGCTGGCTGCGAGTGAACGAAAAGTACCTGTAATTGATTGTACAGTAGTTTCATGCCTGCTAGATTGTGTCACGGTGGCATTGAGGCCAAGGGATTCTTTAAGGAGATCAAATGTCTCAAGTGTGATCTCACCGGTTCTGTGGAGTGGCATAGAATTTTACAAGATGTAGGTATACTGCATGCATAAACGTGCTAGTCCGGCGGACCACGCTGTCACGAGGAAGGATCGGTTTGACTGAAATCTGGTAGGCTTGGCTTGGATCCAGAAGTGAATTGCACTACG
>NC_092258.1:16308175-16315082 GCF_036320965.1 Panulirus ornatus | reverse complement strand
TTACCAAACCCTTTTTCCCAAAACCCTCTCACTTTGGGCCTCCCCCCCCTGGGACCAAAACACCCTATATTTGCCACCGGGCATTTTGTGAAAAAGGGCCCGAGAAAAAAGGGGAAAAGGAGTGGCCTACTCCTAAAACAGGGTTTTGGGGAAAGTATGTGATAGTTTTTTAGAAAAAAAATTTTCCAGTTTGTTTGGGTAAAATAAAAAAGTTGATGGGAGAGATGGGTGATTTTTGGGTTTGCATATGCCCTGGGTTTTGGAGAAAAAAGATAATGGTGGAAAAGGTTTTTTGGGGAAAAGGCTGAATGGGTTTTTAGGGGGTTTTGATGCATTTGACCGGGTTTTAGTGATAGGTGTTTTGAAGAAAAAGGTGAGTAATGTGGCGGGCTTTTGGGGGAAATTTTAAATGGTTAAATGGGGTGTTCATTTGTTTTTAAAATGGAAAGGGTTTTGAAAAAGCTTGTGGATTTTTGGGGCTAAAAAAGGACTGGTGATTGGGAATCCCGGGGTTTTAAAAGGGGATTACAAAAAGTAACGTATGTAATTTGGAGAGAGGGCCCGCCGAGGGGGTTTTTGGGTTTAATTTTAATTTGTTTGGGAACGGGGAAAGAGGGGGAATTTTGGATGTTAATGTGCTGGAGGTGAAAATGGGGGATGTCTGATCTTTTATTTGGGAGGGGGAAGGGTTTAAGATTTGTGGGGGTTTTTAAAAAGAAGAGAGATTTTTGGGGGTTTGAAGAGAATGGAAAAGATTTAAGTGAGTTTGGGGAAAGGGAAATTGTGTAAGGAAAGTCCCAGGAGAGACTGGTAAGAAGGGAAAAAAGGGGGAAAACAAAGGGGGTAAGGGGGGGTGGGGGGGAAAATGTAAAGTTTTTTGGGAAAGGGTGATGGTTGGGGGAAAAAGTGCTTGTGGCATGAAAAGGGCTTTGGGGGGGTGGGTTGTTTTTAAAAAGGGGTTTGGGGAGTGGTGGGGTGAGGAAGGGGGATTATTAGGAAGGAGAACGAGGGGTTTTTTGGGAAAGTTTTTTGTAGGGAAAATTTGCAAATGAGGGGGGAGATGTTTTAAAAAAAGAGGCAGAAGGTCAAGAGAAAGGTGAAATGAGGTAAAAAAAGAGGGAAAATTGAGGGGTTGGGGTGAGGTGTATCTTTAAAATTTTAGGGAGAATAAAAAGATTTTTTTAAGGAGGTAAATAAATGTCGTAAGAAAAGGGACCCAAAGGGGAAAGGGGAAGGGGGCTAAGGGGGAGGTGTTCAAGTAGTGGTGATGTGAGAAGAGGAGTGAGAAATTTTGAAGGTTTGTAGAATTTTTTAAAATATATATATTTTAATATATATATATATATATATATATATATATATATATATATATATATATATATATATATATATATATATATATATATATATATATATATATATATATATATATATATATATATATACATATATATATATATATATATATATATATATATATATTTTTTTTTTTTTCATACTATTCGCCATTTCCCGCGATAGCGAGGTAGCGTTAAGAACAGAGGACTGGGCCTTTGAGGGAATATTCTCACCTGGCCCCCTTCTCTGTTCCTTCTTTTGGAAAATTAAAAAAAAAAAAAAAAAAAACGAGATGGGAGGATTTCCAGCCCCCGCTCCCTTCCCTTTTAGTCGCCTTCTACGACACGCAGGGAATACGTGGGAAGTATTCTTTCTCCCCTATCCCCAGGGATATATATATATATATATATATATATATATATATATATATATATATATATATATATATATATATATATATATATATATATATATATATATATATATATATATATATATATATATAATATACATATATACAGAAGTACATAATTCATACTTGCCGCCTTTAGTCATTCCCGTCGCCACTCAGCCATACATGAAATGACAACCCCCTGCCCCGGCAGGCGCACGAGGTAGCGCTAGGAAAAGACAACAAAGGCCACATTCGTTCTTTCTCAGTCTCTAGATGTCATGTATAATGCACTGAAACCACACCTCCCTTTCCACATCCAGGCCCAAAAAAACTTTCCATGGTTTACCCCAAACGCTTCACATGCCCTGGTTCAATCCATTGACAGCAGGTCGACCCCGGTGTACCACAACGTTCCAATTCACTCTATTCCTTGCACACCTTTCACCCTCGTGCATCTTCAGACCCCAACCTTTCAAAATTTTTTCACTCAATCCTTCCACCTCCAATTTGGTCTCCCACTTCTAGTTCCCTCCACCTCTGACACATATATCCTTTTTGACAATCTTTCCTCACTCATTCTCTCCATGTGACCAAACCATTTCAAAACACCCTCTTCTGCTCTCTCAACCACGTTCTTTTTATTACCACATATCTCTCTTACCCTTTCATTACTTACTCGATGAAACCACGTTACACCATAAATTGTCCGCTAACATCTCATTTCTAACACATCCACCCTCCTCCGCAAAACCCTATATATCTATCTATCTATTTATTATATTTTTTCGCTGTCTCCCGCGTTAGCGAGGTAGCGCAAGGAAACACACGAAAGAATGCCCCAACCCACCCACATACACATGTATATACATACACGTCCACACACGCACATATACATACGTATACATCTAAACGTATACATATATATTTACACACACAGACATATACATATATACACAAGTACATAATTCATACTGACTGCCCTTATTCCTTCCTGTCGCCACCCCGTCACACATGAAATGAAAACCCCCTCAACCCGCATGTACGCGAGGTAGCGCCGGGAAAAAAAACAAAGACTTCATTCGTTCACACTCAGTCTCTAGCTGTCATGTATAATGCACCAAAACCACAGCTCCCTTTCCACATCCAGGCCCCACAAAACTTTCCATGATTTACCCTAGACGCTTCAGATGCCCGGGATCAATCCATTGACGGCACGACGACTCCGGTATACCACATCGTTCAAATTCATTCTATTCCTTGCATGCCTTTAACCCTCCTGCATGTTCGGGCCCCGATCGCTCAAAATATTTTTCACTCCATCTTTCCACCTCCAATTTGGTATCCCACTTCTTCTCCTTCCCTCCACCTCTCACACATGTATCCTCTTTGTCAATCTTTCCTCACTCATTCTCTCCATGTGACCAAACCATTTCAAAACAACCTCTTCTGCTCTCTCAACAACACTCTTTTATTACCACACATCTCTCTTACCCTTACGTTACTTACTCGATCAAACCACCTCACACCACACATTGTCCTCAAACATCTCATTTCCAGCACATCCATCCTCCTGCGCACAACTCTATCCATAGCCCACACCTCGCAACCATATAACATTGTTGGAACCACTATTCCTTCAAACATACCCATTTTTGCTTTCCAAGATAACGTTCTCGACTTCCACAAATTTTTCAACGCTCCTAAAACTTTCACCCCCTCCTCCACCATATGATTCACTCCCGCTTCCATGGATCCATCCGCTGCCAAATACACCCCCAGATATCTAAAACACTTCACTTCCTCCAGTTTTTCTCCTTTCAAACTTACCTCCCAATTGACTTGTCCCTCAACCCTACTGTACCTAATAACATTGCTCTTATTCACATTTACTCTCAGCTTTCTTCTTTCACACTCTTTACCAAATTCAGTCACCAGCTTCTGCAGTTTCTCACTCGAATCAGCCACCAGCGCTGTATCATCAGCGAAAAACTACTAACTCACTTCCCAAGCTCTCTCATCCCCAACAGACTGCATACTTTCCCCTCTTTGCCAAACTCTTCCATTCACCTCCTTAACAACCCCATCCATAAACAAATTAAACAGCCATAGAGACATCAAGCACCCCTGCCACAAACCAAAATTCACTGAGAACCAATCACTTTCCTCTCTTCTTACACGTACACATGCCTTACATCCTCGATAAAAACTTTTCACTTCTGTTAACAACTTGCCTCCAACACCATATATTCTTAATACCTTCCACAGAGCATCTCTGTCAACTCAATCATATACCTTCTCCAGATCCATAAGTGCTACATACAAATCCATTTGCTTTCCTAAGTATTTCTCACATACATTCTTCAAAGCAAACACCTGATACACACATCCTCAATCACTTCTGAAACCACACTGCTCTTCCCCAATCTGATGCTCGGTACATGCCTTTACCCTCTCAATCTAAACCTTCCCTTATAATTTCGCAGGAATACTCAAAAAACTTATACCTCTGTAATTTGAGCACTCACCTTTGTTCCCTTTGCCTTCGTACAATTGCACTATACAAGCATTCCGCCAATCCTAAGGCACTTCACCATGAGTCATACATACATTAGATAACCTTACCAAACTCAACAATACAGTCATCCCCTTTTTTAATAAATCCCACTGCAATACCATCCAAACCTGCTGCCTTGCCGCCTTTCACATCCATCAAAGCTTTTACTACCTCTTTCTGTTTACAAAATCATTCTCCCTAACCCTCCCACTTTGCACACCACCTCGACCAAAACACCCTGTATCTGCCACTCTATCATCAAACGCATTCAACAAACCCTAAAGATACTTACTCCATCTCCTTCTCACATCACCACTACTTGTTATCACCTCCCCATTAGCCGCCTTTACTGAAGTTCCCATTTGTTCCCTTGTCTTACGCACTTTATTTATTACTCACTTACTCTCACCACTCTCTTCAACCCAACATTCTCCTTTCTTTTCTGAAAACTTCTACAAATCTTCACCTTCGCCTCCACAAGATAATGATCAGACATCCCTTCAGTTGCACCTCTCAGCACATTAACATCCAAAAGTCACTCTTTCGCACGCCTATCAATTAACAAGTAATCCAGTAACGGTCTCTGGCCATCTCTCCTACTTACATACGTATACTTATTTATATCTCTCTTGTTAAACAAGGTATTCCCAATCAACAGTCATTTTTCAGCACACAAATCTACAAGCTCTTTACCATTTCCACTTACAACACTGAACACCCCATGTACACCAATTATTCCCTCAACTGCCACATTACTTACCTTTGCATTCAAATCACCCATCACTATAACCCGGTCTCGTGCATCAAAACTACTAACACACTCACCCAGCTGCACCCAAAACACGCCTTTCATGATGTTTCTTCTCATGCCCAGGTGCATATGCATCAATAATCATCCATCTCTCCTTCCACTTTCAGTTTCACCCATGTCAATCTA
Organism: Panulirus ornatus; assembly: GCF_036320965.1. Classification (NCBI taxonomy): domain Eukaryota; kingdom Metazoa; phylum Arthropoda; class Malacostraca; order Decapoda; family Palinuridae; genus Panulirus; species Panulirus ornatus. The sequence goes on along the minus strand of NC_092258.1, from coordinate 16,309,859 downwards.
GAGTTTATTTTCTTACACTCTGTCACAAAATCCCGCCACTCCTGTTTCAGGAGTAGTGCTACTCCTTCCCTTGCTCTTGTCCTCTCACTAACCCCTGACTTTACTCCGAAGACATTCCCAAACCAATTTTCCCCTTTACCCTAGAGCTTGGTTTCACTCAAAGAAAAAACATACAGGATCCTGTAGTCAAACATACTATCTATCTCTCCTTTTTTCTCATCTTGGTTACATCCAAACAAATTTAGCCATCCCAATCTAAGCCTTCAAGGTGGTTGAGAACTCCCCGCATGACTCCGTCTTCTGTTTCCCCTTTCAGAAAGTTAAAATACAAGTTCCCCGCTCCCATCCCCTTTAGTCGCCTTTTACGACAAGTGAGGAATACGTGTGAAGTACTCTTTCTCCCCTATCACATGGAGAGAATGAGTGAGGAAATATTGACCAAAAGGATATATGTGTCAGAGGTGGAGGGAATGAGATGAAGTGGGAGACCAAATTGGAGGTGGAAAGATGGAGTGAAAAATATTTTGAGTGGTCGGGGCCTGAACATGCAGGAGGGTGAAAGGCGTGCAAGGAACAGAGTGAATTGGAACGATGTGGTATAACGGGGTCGACGTGCTGTCAATGGATTGAACCAGAGCATGTGAAGCGTCTGGCGTAAACCATGGAAAGTTCTGTGGGGCCTGGATGTGGAAAGAGAGCTGTGGTTTCGGTGCATTATTATACGACAGCTAGAGACTGAGTGTGAATGAATGAGGCCTTTGTTGTCTTTTCCTAGCGCTACCTCGCTAACGCGGGAGATAGCGACAAGCAAAATAAATAAATAAATAAACAAATAGATACACATATATATATATATATATATATATATATATATATATATATATATATATATATATATATATATATATATATATATATATCTTTCTTTCTTTCATACTATTCGCCATTTCCCGCGTTAGCAAGGTAGCGTTAAGAACAGAGGACTGGGCCTCTGAGGGAATATCCTCACCTGGCCTCGTTCTCTATTCCTTCTTTTGGAAAATCAAAAAAAAAAATGAGAGGGGAGGATTTCCAGCCCCCCGCTCCCTCCCCTTTTAGTCGCCTTCTACGACACGCAGGGAATACATGGGAAGTATTCTTTCTCCCCTATCCCCAGGGGATATATATTTTTTTTTTTTTTTTTTTGCTTTGTCGCTGTCTCCCGCGTTTGCGAGGTAGCGCAAGGAAACAGACGAAAGAAATGGCCCAACCCACCCCCATACACATGTATATACATACGTCCACACACGCAAATATACATACCTACACAGCTTTCAATGGTTTACCCCAGACGCTTCACATGCCCTGATTCAATCCACTGACAGCACGTCAAAAAAAGAAAAAAAAAGTATATATATATATATATATATATATATATATATATATATATATATATATATATATATATATATATATATATTATTATCATTATTTTGCTTTGTCGCTGTCTCCCGCGTTAGCGAGGTAGCGCAAGGAAACAGACGAAAGAATGGCCCAACCCACCCATATACACATGTATATACATACACGTCCACACACGCAAATATACATACCTATACATCTAAATGTACACATATATATACACACACACACACATATATATATATATATATATATATACACATGTACATGATTCATATTGTCT